>NC_084613.1:3237823-3345323 GCF_033978795.1 Nerophis ophidion
ATTGTAAGTGTATATTGTGTTTTTTATGTTGATTTAATTTTAAAAAATGCATAAAAAATTCTTCTGCGGCCCGGTGGTTGGGGACTACTGCTTTAAAGGACAAAATTAGATTTTTTCCATTTTAAACCTAACAAATGTGGGGAAAAAGTGAAGCGCTGTGAATACTTTCCGGATGCACTTTACTTGTAACGGGATGGACACCAAAGTCCTAGCATGGTCCGCCCCTACTCTGGATGGCGTTCAGAAAAAAACCAAAGTTAAACTCACCAAGTATGAACTTTTCTTGACACTTCTTCTTGTCTTTGGGACAGCATGATCTACGTCCTGGTGAGCTCATAAAGGCGAGCAGGTGCGGAGGCACGGGGACACCTGGATGTCAGTGCTGGACACGGCAGCGACCGCAGACCATCGCCAATCAGCAACATCACCAAGACGCCATCTTGAATCCCGGGGGTCTGCAGCGCTGGTTAATCGCAACCGTCGTTCAACATTTTATGGACTTACCCTCAAAAGGACTGTTAGGCTTTTTTTCCCCCTCTCTCCCGCTCCACATTTCCCCTGGTTTTCTTCTTCATGGATGGAGCGGATGGTGGTGTTGATGCTGGGGGTTCTGCTAGGTTGGTTACAAGCTAGTAGAAGACCAGGACGTGTGCATCATCAACACATGACAATGTTCAAGTAGTCCCACCAGTTCAAAAAGTACACTAAACAATCAACAGTGATGTATTCACTACAAATACTGACACTTTGTTGTTGTTAAATGTACTTTTTATTTCTGTTGTGTTTGTACGTCCAACGCCGACTTAGAAGTCCTGTGTTTGTGTGTCGTATTTGTAATGTTCTCACAGCAGCACTCCTCAAAATGTCACCGGGTCCGGGCCGTCAGACATAATCAAGTGTACATTGTGTCCAGAGAACAGGGTGAACATTTTACTGTATCACTTGATCCCAAAGTGTCACCTCTAGAAGGCTTGAGTTTGACAAAATAAAACCATGTAAGTTTGTTTTTTTTCTAATCGTGTTATCACAACAGGGGTGTCCAAACTTTTTCCACAGAGGGCCGCACACGGAAAAATTTAAGCATGCGGTTCATTTTCAAACCATAACAAAATATATGGATTTTTTTTTTTTTTTAATCCTTAGGGCTCCTGGGAGCATAGAGGGTCTCAGTCACTAAAATGTTAAAAATAAGTATTTTTTTTATTTAATACAGACTACAACATGGGTGTCCAAACTTTTTCCACAGATGGCCGAACACAGAAAAATTTAAGCATGCGGGGGCTATTTTGATATTTTTCATTTTCAAACCATAACAAAATATATGGATTTTTTTTTTATCCTTAGGGCTCCTGGGGAGCATAGAGGGTCTCAGTCACTAAGATGTTAAAAATAAAACAAATTATTTTTTTATTTATTTAATGCTTACAGTAAATCTATATCAATTTGAGGTTGATATAAAGTAAAACAAGGTTTTATGCCTTTTATGTCAAAGACAACTTTATTTTTTATAGTAAAACTGAAATGTGCAGTATTTAGATAGATAGTACTTTATTGATTCCTTCAGGAGAGTTCCTTTATTTAGGAATTAAAGCCCTCAAAGATCAATAATGCAGGACACCATTGATTTTAATGTAATATTTTTGAGTCATCACAGTGAAAAGTTAAATGAAATCCTACTAAATATATTTAAGATCCAAAAGGTTCCCCACTCATAAAGTCATGCATTTCTATCAGTATTTTTTACTTTTATCAACTTCCGATATATCTGTCGATTTTAAGTTTGAACTATTGTTTTATGCTCTTTTGTCAAAACTTTGATGTTTTTATATGGCAACCACACAACATATGCAATATTTTTTCCACATAAAACATTTTAAAGTGATAATTTTTACGTAATAATTCATTATAACAGATTTTTTTGAGCAATGGGAAAAAAAACTGCCTGCATGGCAGCTTTATGTCAACATTGCCACTTTTTCTCATTAGATTTCACCTCATTCTAGTTTTCTAAAATGTTTTTATTTTTGCAATAGTATCAATTTTGCAATTTTTGCAGAATGTGTGGCGGGCCGGTAAACAATTAGCTGTGAGCCACACTTTGGACACCCCTGTATCACAAGGACATGGAAATACTATTTGAAAGTCCCACGATTGTATTTATTTAGAATAAACCCCCCAAAAAAAGGCCATGACGGAACAAAACAAGATAATTAGACTGCAGCAAGCCAGCACTCATGCATGATTTTCTATTCAGATCTATCATAAGGGGAGAAACATGATAAATTATTTTATAAAGTGCGCTCATTGATCACAGCCAAGAGGAAAATGGCTCATCGAGAGACGGAACGCTCTTTGGGAACATCTCTGCGCTCCTGGTAGGCAGCACATCGCTCCCGGAAGTCATGCAGGAAGTTGTATTGCTTTAGAAGAAAGAAGAGGGAGAAATCATTTCATGAGAAATGAAGGGACAAGCGGTAGAAAATGGATGGATGTACACCCTGGACAATTAGCCACCTCGTTGCAAAGCCAACAGATAAAGTCACACTCTCGGGCCAATTTAGTGTTGCCAACCTAGACCCAGGAGCGACAAAACCTACTCAGTGGTCAAAGTGTCCGCTCTGAGATGGGTAGGTTGTGAGTTCAAACCCCGGCCGAGTCATACCAAAGACTATAAAAATGGGAGCCATTACCAGAGGTGGGTAGAGTAGCCAGAAATTGTACTCAAGAGTACAGTTACTTTCGAGATGTATTACTCAAGTAAAAGTAAGGAGTAGTCACCCAAATATTTACTTGAGTAAAAGTAAAAAGTATGTTGTGAAAAAACTACTCAAGTACTGAGTAACTGATGAGTAACCTGTTTGTTTAATGATGACGGCAACAAATAATGCACAAAAACATAAAAATAGCAATGAGCAAATTCATAGCCAGGAATATCTCTTAAGCAACTAAAACAATAATATATGTTAAATAATAATACATTAAAATAAAAATGAAGGCAAATTGAGTCACAATAACTTAACAGCACCATAGGCTCAGTAGGCATTGATTGATTGAAACATGTATTAGTAGATTGCACAGTACAGTACATATTCTGTACAATTGACCACTAAATGGTAACACCCCAATAAGTTTTTCAACGTTAATCAATTACTTAATAAATGACCAAGTCGAGGTGTTCTACCTCATATATACATATACACACATATCATATATATATACACATACCTTTACATATACAATATATAATTTATATTTATTTATTTTGCCGTTTTTGTTGACATGTTAAAGGTGTTTTAATGAATATACATGCATGTTTAACATATAGATTCCTATCTTTCACAAAGACAAGAATATAAGTTGGTGTATTACCTGATTCTGATGACTTGCATTGATTGGAATCAGACGTCCACGTTTTCAAATGGAGGAGAAAAAAAGTTCCTCTTTTCTGTCTAATACCACATGAAAGTCGTTGGTTTTTGGCATCTTATTTGTCCAGCTTCCATATTGGTTTTTATACACTTTACAAGAAATACATTGGCGGCAAACTCCGTAGCTTGCTAGCTTGTTTGCGCTGGCTTTCGGAGACTCTTATTTTGTTAGCGCAGGTGCAATGGAGCGGCGCTTTTATTGTGAAGACAGGAACTGTGCGATCAGTCTTCAGGCTTTTGACGGGAAGTACGGTTGAAATAAAAGTGTCTTTTTTCCTTTACACTTTTGATTGATTGGTTGATTGATTGATACTTTTATTAGTAGATTGCACAGTACAGTACATATTCCGTACAGTTGACCACTAAATGGTAACACCCCAATAAGTTTTTCAACATGTCGGGTTCTACGTGTGACGGTCACGTGACCACCTGGCTCTGTTTGATTGGTCCAACGTCACCAGTGACCGCATTTGATTGGTGAAACGGAGTCAAACGTCACCAGTGACTGCATTTGATTGGTGAAAAGGAGTCAGACGTCACCAGTGACTGCATTTGATTGGTGAAAAGGAGTCAAACGTCACCAGTGACTGCATTTGATTGGTGAAAAGGAGTCAAACGTCACCAGTGACTGCATTTGATTGGTGAAAAGGAGTCAAACGTCACCAGTGACTGCATTTGATTGGTGAAACGCAGGCATGCGTAGTTCCTACTTTGAATGCGTGTCTGACAAAATCAAAACAAACAAAGCGTGCATTAACTGATCGATAAAAAAAAAAAAAAAGTAGCGAGTAACGAGCTGAATGTTGATAAATGGAGCGGAGTAAAAGTAGCATTTCTTCTCTATAAATATACTCAAGTAAAAGTCAAAGTATGTTGCATAAAAACTACTCTTAGAAGTACAATTTATCCCTAAAGTTACTCAAGTAGATGTAACGGAGTAAATGTAGCGCGTTGCTACCCACCTCTGATAATGACCTCCCTGCTTGGTACTCAGCATCAAGGCTTGGAATTGGGGGTTAAATCACCACAAATAATTTTCTCGGGCGCAGCCACCCCTGATGCTCACTGCTCCCCTCACCTCTCAGGAGGAGAACAAGGGGATGTGTCAAATGCAGAGAACAAATTTCACCACACCGAGTGTGTGTGTGACTATCATTGGTACTTTAAAGGCCTACTGACATGAGATGTTCTTATTTAAACGGGGATAGCAGCTCCATTCTATGTGTCATACTTCATCATTTCCCCATATTTTTGCTGAAAGGATCTACATCGACATAAAGTTAGTACCAGTTTACCATACAACCCTAATATCTATCTAATACATACCTTATATCAATTCCAGCCCTACTTTAAACACCCTTGTTTTGTAAACATTCAAAGTTGTAATCAATTAAGCTCTTGTGAGTCTGAACTATTTTAAGCTCCTAAAAAACAAAATATTTTACATAAAATGGATTGAGTTCCTAAAACGTGAAATCCATACTTTTTTTTTCTTGCCCATCGTGTTTAAAAAGAGATGCTCACTTTGATGGTCTGAATGGCTCCGCCTCCTCGCAGCTCCCGCAGGATGCCGATGGCTTCGTTGGCCGTCATGGTCACAGACAGCTGGATGAGCAGGCAGGCGGCGACTGGACAGAACAAGAACACTTCCTTTTGAAAAGTGTCGCAGTGAGGGGAAAAGGTGAGAAAAGTGTCCTTACTCAAGGCAGAGCGTCCCAGACCTCCGTAGCAGCTGAAAGGGACAAGGAGGACACTTGATTAGTAAGGTCCGTGGTTCCTAATATTATGGCTGTACTCACTGGACCAGGGTTCTGCGCCGGCTCTCCAGGCTGTCCTGCAGCTGGTCCAGGATCCGGCAGCAATGCTCCAGCTCGGGGGCGTCCCCGTCCAGGAAGGGCTCGTGGTGCACGGTGAAGCCCCTCTGCCGGTAGACCTCCAGCAGGGACGGCACCCGGTACTTGGACAGCTCACCTCTGGTGCACAACACAAACACATCCTGCACGCCTTGCTTTTGCAGCTCCTCTGTGGAACACACACACACACACACACACACACACACACACACACACACACACACACACACACACACACACACACACACACACACACACACACACACACACACACAGCTTTATTGATCAAACATATTAGTTCACACTTAGTGCCAAGTAAGGCCTGTCATTATTAGTATTGCATTTAAAACTTGCTTAGAACTCATTTGTATACTTTAGCCTTTAAATAGATGACCCTTTTAGACCAGTTCATCTTTTCTGCTCTGTCACCCTCTCACTATTATGTTAGATCCACTATGGACTGGACTCTCACTATTATGTTAGATCCACTATGGACTGGACTCTCACTATTATGTTAGATCCACTATGGACTGGACTCTCACTATTATGTTAAATCCACTATCGACTGGACTCTCACTATTATGTTAGATCCACTATGGACTGGACTCTCACTATTATGTTAGATCCACTATGGACTGGACTCTCACTATTATGTTAGATCCACTATGGACTGGACTCTCACTATTATGTTAGATCCACTATGGACTGGACTCTCACTATCATGTTAGATCCACTATGGACTGGACTCTCACACTATTATGTTAGATCCACTATGGACTGGACGCTCACACTATTATGTTAGATCCACTATGGACTGGACTCTCACTATTATGTTAGATCCACTATAGACTGGACTCTCACTATTATGTTAGATCCACTATGGACTGGACTCTCACTATTATGTTAGATCCACTATGGACTGGACTCTCACTATTATGTTAGATCCACTATGGACGGGACTCTCACTATTATGTTAGATCCACTATGGACTGGACTCTCACTATCATGTTAGATCCACTATGGACTGGACTCTCACACTATTATGTTAGATCCACTATGGACTGGACGCTCACACTATTATGTTAGATCCACTATGGACTGGACTCTCACTATTATGTTAGATCCACTATAGACTGGACTCTCACTATTATGTTAGATCCACTATGGACTGGACTCTCACTATTATGTTAGATCCACTATGGACTGGACTCTCACTATTATGTTAGATCCACTATGGACTGGACTCTCACCATTATGTTAGATCCACTATGGACTGGACTCTCACCATTATGTTAGATCCACTATGGACTGGACTCTCACTATTATGTTAGATCCACTATGGACTGGACTCTCACTATTATGTTAGATCCACTATGGACTGGACTCTCACTATTATGTTAGATCCACTATGGACTGGACTCTCACTATTATGTTAGATCCACTATGGACTGGACTCTCACTATTATGTTAGATCCACTATGGACTGGACTCTCACTATTATGTTAGATCCACTATGGACTGGACTCTCACAATATTATGTTAGATCCACTATGGACTGGACTCTCACACTATTATGTTAGATCCACTATGGACTGGACTCTCACTATTACGTTAGATCCAGTATGGACTGGACTCTCACTATCACGTTAGATCCAGTATGGACTGGACTCTCACTATTATGTTAGATCCACTATGGACTGGACTCTCACTATTATGTTAGATCCACTATGGACTGGACTCTCACTATTATGTTAGATCCACTATGGACTGGACTCTCACACTATTATGTTAGATCCACTATGGACTGGACTCTCACTATTATGTTAGATCCACTATGGACTGGACTCTTACTATTATGTTAGATCCACTATGGACTGGACTCTCACTATTATGTTAGATCCACTATGGACTGGACTCTCACTATTATGTTAGATCCACTAGGGCAGTGGTTCTCAACCTTTTTTCAAAGAATGTCCACCAAACTTTTAACGTTGTGCATGAATGCACAAAGGTGAGTTTTGTTGATGTTATTGACTTATGTGGAGTGCTAATCAGACATATTTGGTCACTGCAAGCTAATCGATGCTAACATGCTATTTAGGCTAGCTGTATGTACATATTGCATCATTATGTCTCATTTGTAGCTATATTTGAGCTCATTTAGTTCCCCTTAAGTCCTCTTAATTCAATTTATATCTCATGACACACTATCTGTATGTAATAAGGCTTTTAATTTTTAGCGGCTCCAGACAGATTTGTTTTTGTATTTTTGGTCCAATATGGCTCTTTCAACATTTTGGGATGCCGACCCGTCATACATGAACACTATTTTTATCTATAAGGACAAAAAGCGCAGTTAGGTCTCACCTTAAAAGGATGCCATCTTGCGAAGTAATCACATGTATTTTTATTCATAGTATTACTTTGTTTCTGCCATATTGCTTTGTTTATAATGCTTATGTTGCTTTCATGTGCACATTCAACTTTCTACTTGAGGTACATTTTAAATGTATTGTTTGTTTTTGGTTTTTAACAAAACTTGGTTAAAGGATTTCAGTGTAAGTATTTTTAGGAAATTTTGAGCACATTCAAAATTATGATAACCGTAATCATTTTGGTCACAATAACCGTGATAAGACATTTTTATACCGTGACATCCCTTTTATGAATTTATAAATATTAAGGGTGTAACGGTACACAAAAATTTCGGTTCGGTACGTACCTCGGTTTATAGGTCACGGTTCGGTTCATTTTCGGTACAGTAAAAAAACAACAAAATATAAATGTTTTGGTTATTTGTTTACCAAATTTGTAAACAATGGTTTTATCCTTTTAACATTGGGAACATTATAATAACTCTGCCCACGTAAATCCACATTAAACTGCCTCAAGTTGTTTGTTTTAATTAAATAAAAGGAAAAAACCTTTCTTCTACATATAAAAAGTGCAACATTATACAGTTTCCATTGAAACTGTTTGTCAACTCATCATGCTTAATTTATTACAGCATTTGGGAAGCCTGTAGTTGACTTTTATTATGTAAATGTTGTATTTTTATCAACATGTGATTGCAGGGACCCTGCTATTCAAAACTAGGGTTCTACATTACTATCAACCAATCAATCAATGTTTACTTATATAGCCCTAAATCACAAGTGTCTCAAAGGGCTGCACAAACCACTACGACATCCTCGGTAGGCCCACATAAGGGCAAGGAAAACTCACACCCAGTGGGACATTGGTGACAATAATGACTATGAGAACCTTGGAGAGGAGGAAAGCAATGGATGTCGAGCGGGTCTAACATGATACTGTGAAAGTTCAATCCATAATGGATCCAACACAGTCGCGAGAGTCCAGTCCAAAGCGGATCCAACACAGCAGCGAGAGTCCCGTAATGATTAATGTAACCATAGCTGAAAAATAGTACAATAGAAATAGAAGAGACTATTCATCCCTAAACACAATGGAGTTCAATGAAATAACAGACAGTGCTTTGCTGCCCCTAACACACACACACACACGCGCTGCTGCCTCTAACACACACACACGCACGCATGCACGCGCACACAGCAAAATGAGCTAACGTTATGCTAAAAGCTAATTAGCCTTCACCTCAAGCCTATACTGTGAGCGAGCTGAGCTGCAGTTTAAGTTTCTAGAAGGTCAACGGGCTCATAGTGATGTTTGTAATAGTTGTGACTGGGAAGTGTTTAGTATAATTTGCTAAATGAATATCTGCTCGACGCTAAAGCACGGACTACATCGCTCTGAATACGCACTGCTGATTGGCTTTGTATGTAACCAATCAGATGGTTGTGTGGGCGGGACAATGCTGGGTGCTCACTGCTCAGATAGAGGCAGAAAGCAGAGCAGCTTGTTAAGACTTCTGCTTCCAACCTGTTCGGTACGCCCGCGTGCCGAACCGAAACCCCCGTATTGAAACGGTTCGATACAAATACACGTACCGTTACACTCCTAATAAATATACATGCAAGGTGTATAAAAAACAATGTGGAGTTTTCCAGCAGTTTTAGAGGGCTTTGGAGGCTACAATGGTGACTCCCATTAGCCGCATCTGGCAAGCGTTTTTTTCACCATCTTTTAGAAACCTTAAAAATAAAGGTGCGTGTTCTCGTTTCTCATAATGATCGAGAACGACAGGCAAAATTCCAGAAAAAGTGCAGTTTCTCTTTAATATTTTAAGGAGTCTGGCCTTACCAACGTCTCTCTGCAGGCTCCTGTGGATATTATTATATCTGCAACCTGAAAAGAAAGAGTAGAATAAGCGCTGACACATGGAGTCGAGTCACAACAAAGCTCTCCACACCACCTGGAAGTGCACATATGCCCAGGAACTGGGAAGACTCCACTTTAGCCAAAGACAACCTGAAAAGATAAGCGGTACGTCTTGTTTGTTTGCACTTTGTAAGAAGAAGACACTTCAAGACGGACACAACCGACCAGGAGATGTCCAGGGGAGTCCGCTCTTCTTCTCCCACGTCATCGTCTTCCTCGGCTGAAGAGTCAAACTCGCTCGCCCTCATGGCTTTAGACAAACAGGAAGTAATAATTCATAATGTATACAACAGGAGTATCATTTGTATGCAAATATACAACTGTTACGCTCCTTCAATGATTCAGAGTTTCACTTTTAATCTGAGTTCTTGGAGTGTGTATCCTGTATTAAAAACTGGTTGTCTTCACATTTCCTCCAGATAAATTAAACCAAAACAGAAACTCTGATAATTGCCCCAGATAAAATGATCCCCCTGACCAAGAACTCCCTTGGAGCTCTGGGTGCATCTGTTAAAAGCAGCCTCAGAAACCTTGGGCTTGTGTTGGATCAGTCCGTGTCTTTGGAAGGTGACTGTCCTCAACTGACCAAAAACTGTTTTTATCATCTCAGAAATATTTCTAAAGTGAGAAATTTGTTGTCAAAATTGAATGTGGAAATGATCATTTCGTCTCGCATTGACTATTGCCCCACTCCAGGGCCTAGGCTAAGACAGATTTTTTAATTGTATTTTAATCTTCTATTTTTTTTCTCCCCCCCCCCTAGTTTACCTGTATGTCATCTTTTTTGTAAGGGGCGCTGGAAGCCGGGAGACCCGTCAGCGATCCTGTTCTGTCTCCCTGTAATGTTTGTCCGATCTTGAATGGGATTGTGCTGAAAATTGTAATTTTCCTGAAGGAACTCTCCTGACGGAATAAATAAAGTACTATCTATCTATCTATTGCAATTCTCTCTTCACTCTTTTCAACAAGTCAAGGCTAAGGAGACTTCAGACTAGGGATGTCCCGATCCAGGTTTTTGCACTTCCAATCCGATACCGATATTATTTTTGCACTTCAAATCCGATACCGATATTATTTTTGCACTTCAAATCCGATACCGATACTGGCCTATCCGAGCATGTATTAAAGTTTAAAGTTATTTAGCCTACTTAGTTGTCAGATTCATGCTGGAAAAGATTTTAGTACTCTTGATAACAACTAGCCAGCTGAATTAGGTGAGTTTGAATAATACACAATTGTTGCTATTCAAGGATAAACACAAAATATCAAAAATCATACATGACAAACAGAAATGGCATCAATAAACAGTAAAAAAGTGAATAGTATAAAGTGCAAATAATGCTGTAAACATTATTAAAAAAAAGCAAAACACACAAACAAGCTGAGTGGGATAAAATGTCTATAACTCAGCATCAATACTTGCTCTTGAACAAGTGTTAACTTAAAAAAAAAAAATATATATATATATATATATATATATATATATATATCCACACATACAAATATATAAACACACACACACACATATATATATATATATATATATATATATATATATATATATATATCTCTACACACTCCCTTCAATTGTTTGCCCCAGTCAGGGGTGGCAAACAATGGAAGTCCAAGCATAATGGGGAGATTCTTTCTAACAAAGACGAGTACTTCAAGATGCTCAGGTGTCAGCCTGCTCCTGTGTTCATCAATGAGTGCTAAAAAGCCTCTCACTCGCAAGAGTCATTAAAATGTCTTACAACTTTACCACCACGCTTGACTTTATCGTGGCCTGTTTTACACTCCACCTCTTCATCTTTTTCGTTTTGTAGGGTAAAATAATCCCACACAGCTGACATTTTTACCGTAACTTTTAATTCACACGGCCATCTGAATGGTTAGATCGCAGAGCTGTGGATGTTTTGAAGGTGTGCTGGAAAATGCGGAACCGAGTGTAGTGAGCAGCAGAAGAGTGGAATGTATTATTTTAATCGGTGCGTTGGAAAACACGGACCTGATCTGCATCGGCATTTTCCCATGCCTTACCGATACGCATTTTTTGGCAAATATCGGCGGCAGATCCGATCAAAATATCGGATTGGGACAACCCTACTTCAGACTGTACAAATGCGGCTTCCAGACTTTTGACCGGTTCACCCAGAACCGCCCATATCACCCCCCTTGTATACATTCTTCATTGGCTTCCAGTCAGATTCCGTAAGGAGGTTAAAATGTTAGTCCTGACATTCCGTGCGTTACATATTGGGGCCCCTCAGTACATCACTGACTTGCTATGTCCGGTCTTCAGGACAGGGTCTTCTAAAGATCCCGAAACCTCGTTTTAAAACCCTGTGGCGACCTGGCATTCCAGGCTATAGCTCCCAGACTCTGGAACAATTTGCAGCAGTCCCTCCGTGATCTTGACAGTGTTGACACTTGAAAGAAACATTTGAAAACTTCTGTTTTTAGTAAAGCTTTTAGTTAATGCAATTTTAACTATAATGTTTAATCCACTTTGTATCCTTTTTATGATGTTGACCCTGTTGTTTTAAATTGAATTGTTGTTTTACTTGACCTATGTTTTGTACGGCGCTCTGTGATTTTATCTATGAAAAGCGCTTTATAAGTAAAATATACTTACTTAATAGTACACAGAAAACACATTAGCATAGATTAAATACAACAACCTATCTTCCGACTATAGCAAACCTAATATCACACTTTTTTTGAGTTGAGTTTGAGTTTATTTGCAACATGCATACACCATGATACATCACAATTTCCAGTTCTCTATTCAACATGTTCGAAAAGTAGTAGAAAGAAGCAGAGCTTATTCACTCATACGCCTATTCCTTTACACAGCAGTTGCTAAAATATTTGTTCACTTACTGTTGTCAATGTATTCACAATATACTCCATAAGTAATCACATTAAAAATAAATAAGTAATACTCGGTGAAGTAAGTTACATTTCATATGGTGCGATGAGTAGGATTATCTAGAAAATGAATGGATGGATGGAATAAATTCAGAATGTTTATGATGGTTCGTCTTCATTGTAGTTTGTAAACACTTTAAGTTTGAAGAGTTTCTTGAAGTGGACCATATTAGTACATTGTTTGATTGCTTTGCTTAATTAATCCGTTCCATCATTTAATTACATATACTGATATACTGAAGGTCTTACGAAATGTACGTGCGTACAAATATTTTAAATTACCTTTTTCTGTAAGATTATATTTCTCCTCTTTTGTTGAGAAGAATTGTTGTACATTCTTGGGTAGCAGATTATGTATAAATTTAGCTGTTAGCAAATTCACTATGCCGTGGAATTTCAGTATTTTTGATTCAATAAATAGAGGGTTTGTATGTTCTCTATAGCCAACATTATGTATTATACTAAGATCAGATAGGTCTTTATTGTCATTGCACAAGAACAACGAAACTTTGTTTTCAGCACAAACCCGTTGAAGATTAGACAAACAAACAGTGTACAGGGTTACAGAACAGGAACGCTGATGGGTCGCCAAAAGGCGCCCCATAAAAGATGGGAAAAAGGCAAAATGCTGGGGAAAAAGATGAGTAAAAAATACAATCTAGACTGGGCTCCTAAAAAAACTTCCATGCAAATCACACATAAACACTTTACATTTAATCACGACAAATTCGCAGAGGCAAGACAGAAAGGAAAAATAATAATAATAATAATAAAAACTAGCAAGCTGGTCTCGTTTTGCTTGACATTTTTAATTCTAAGAGAGACAAAACTCAAAAAAAAAATTGAAAATCCCAAAAAATATTTTAAAGACTTGGTCTTCACTTTTTTAAATGAATTCATTTATTTTTTACTTTGCTTCTTATAACTTTCAGAAAGACAATTTTAGAGAAAAAATACAACCTTAAAAATGATTTTAGGATTTTTAAACATTTTACCTTTTAAATTCCTTCCTCTTCTTTCCTGACAATTTAAATCAATGTTCAAGTAAATATATTTATTTATTGTAAAGAATAATAAATACATTTTAATCTAATTCTTCATTTTAGCTTCTGTTTTTTTGACGAAGAATATTTGTGAATTATTTCTTCAAACTTATTATGATTACAATTCAAAAAATTATTCTGGCAAATCTAGAAAATCTTTAGAATCAAATTTAAATCTTATTACAAAGTCTTTTGAATTTATTTTAAAATGTTTGTTCTGGAAAATCCAGAAGAAATAATGATTTGTCTTTGTTAGAAATATAGCTTGGTCCAATTTGTTATATATTCTAACAAAGTGCAGATTGGATTTTAACCTATTTAAAACATGTCATCAAAATTCTAAAATTAATCTTAATCAGGAAAAATTACTAATGATGTTCCATAAATTTTTTTTTTTTTTCAAAAAGATTCGAATTAGCCAGTTTTTCTCTTCATTTTTTTTTTTTTTTCAAAAAGATTCGAATTAGCCAGTTTTTCTCTTCATTTTTTTCAGTTGAATTTTGAATTTTAAAGGGTCGAAATTGAAGATAAACTATCTTTCAAAATTTAATTTTCATTTTTTTCCTGTTTTCTCCTCTTAAACCGTTCAATTAAGTGTTTTTTTCATCATTTATTGTCAACAAAAAAACCTTCCGTAAAAGGAAAAAAAATGTACGGACTGACAGACAGAAATACCCATTTTTTTAATATATATATAGATTTATCTATTAAAGGTAAATAGAGCAAATTGGCTATTTCTGGCTATTTATTTAAGTGTGTATCAAACTGGTAGCCCTTGGCATTAATCAGTACCCAAGAAGTAGCTCTTGGTTTCAAAAAGGTTGGTGACCCCTGGTCTAGAACATGATTTGCTTTATTCATTATTGTCGTTTTTGTTGCTACTTTATGTTGTATATTTTTTACATGAGATTTCCAGTTCCATTTATCATCAATAGTTATACCTAGAAACTTATTTTCATTTACTATTTCAATTTCTATCCCATCTATCTGTATTTGTGTTTGATTTTCTCTTCTACTGTTACCAAAAAGCATTATTTTAGTCTTACTGAGATTGAAAGATATGAGGTATTATTATGTTTGTGTATGTAATGTAAGTCACCTGTATTCTCTAGCTGAACTATTTTAGAGCCTTTTCCTCACCTCCACGACTTGAGTTCCGTGTCTAAAGTTGGGTACAAGACGCTTAAATCGATCGCTTAAGTTAGCGCCAAGTTCCTCAAAAGGTGTTTCCGGGCTCGGGTGTTGATTTAAAATCTTGAACTCCAGCAAAGTAATTACTATTGAGTGGAAAATATTGACTTTGTGGTATTTCTTTACAACAACTTTCACGTCGTTGGTTGGTGTTATATGTGTATGTTTAAAGGAGAACATTATCAGCAGACCTATGTAAGCGTCAATATATACCTTGATGGTGCAGAAAAAAGACCATCTATTTTTTTAACCGATTTTCGAACTCGAAATGGGTGAATTTTGGCAAATCAAACGCCTTTCTGTTTATCGCGCTGGAGGCGATGACGTCAGAACGTGACGTCGCCGAGGTAATACAGCTGCCATTTTAATTTTCAACACATTACAAACACCGGGTCTCAGCTCTGTTATTTTTCGTTTTTTGGACTATTTTTTGGAACTTTGGAGACATCATGCCTCGACGGTGTGTTGTCGGCGGGTGTAACAACACTAACAGGGAGGGATTCAAGTTGCACCACTGGCCCCAAGATGCCAAAGTGTCTGCCGCCAGACCCCCATTGAATGTGCCAGTGTCTCCACATTTGACCGGCGATGCTAAGACAGACATGGCACAGAGATGTATGGATAACCTGCAGATGCATTTGCAACGATAGTCAACGAAATCACAAAGGTGAGTTTTGTTGATGTTGACTGCCAGCCAATCGATGCTAACATGCTATGCTAATCGATGCTAACATGCTATTTACCGGCGGTGCTAAGGCAGACATGGCACAGAGATGTATGGATAACCTGTAGATGCATTTGCAACGATAGTTAAACGAAATCACAAAGGTGAGTTTTGTTGATGTTGACTGCCAGCTAATCGATGCTAACATGCTACGCTAATCGATGCTAACATGCTATTTACCGGCGGTGCTAAAGCAGACACGGCACAGAGATGTATGGATAACCTGTAGATGCATTTGCAACTATATTACGTTTCCTTCCACCCACATTTAATGCGAAACAAACACTTACCAATCGACGGATTTAAGTTGCTCCAGTGTCAAAAGATGCGAAAGTCCTGATCGTTTGGTCCGCACATTTTACCGGCGATGCTAACGCAGCTATTCGGCCATGCTATGGCTATGAATTCGCTCAATAGCTTCAGTTTCTTCTTCAATATATTCATACTCCAACCATCTGTTTCAATACATGCGTAATCTGTTGAATCGCTTAAGTGGCTGAAATCCGAGTTTGAATTCGAGCTAATGTCGCTATATCTTGCTGTGGTATTCCCATTGTTTGTTTACATTGGCAGCACTGTGTGACGTCACAGGGAAATGGCCAGTGTCTTCGCAGAGAGCCGAAAATAAGGCACTTTAAAGCTTTATTTAGGGATATTCCGAGACCGGTAAAATTTTGAAAAAAACTTCAAAAAATACAACAAGCCACTGGGAACTGATTTTTATTGTTTTTAACCTTTTTGAAATTGTGATAATGTTCCCCTTTAAGACAAATGTACAGCTAATGGCAGCTTGCTTACGTAATGGCAACTTCCGGTTGGTTGCATCCAGGGCTGTAAATAATGTAGCAGAAATGTCTCATATACCTTATTATTCCTGGATCAAAGACAATTCAGGAATCAAGACACGTTTTTTAAAGGGAAACGTCTGACTTAAGTTATTTGTGCCATATTGCTGCAACCTTTGAAGTGCATTTATCCTCCCGGGTGGCGGATACATCTGGTTCACTTGTGTATGTATGTGAGTAAGAAAGGCTGTTTTCATTCTTCTTTCTGGGAGAAAAATACAGTCATACATTGGGATACGTCAGCGATCCTGTTCTGTCTCCCTGTAATGTTTCTCTGACCTTGAATGGGATCGTGCTGAAAATTATCATTTCCCCTCGGGGATTAATAAAGTATGTCTGATTCTGATTCTGATATGTATATATAGTTGAGTTTTGTGTGGTTTATCTGTTGTTCGGTGCCGGGGTGGAGCGGACTGTGCGTTGGGTCAGGAAAAAACAGAGGCCATTTCATCCCTACAAGCCTGTTTCGCAGATTTCCCTGCTCTTCAGGGGATTTTGCCATTTTATAAAGTCTCCTGAAAAGCAGGGATGTATGTACACTAGGGGTGTAACGGTACGTGTAATTGTATTGAACCGTTTCGGTACGAGGGTGTATCAAACGAGTTTGTATTCTTAAGTCTTAACAAGCTGGTCTGCTTTCTGCCTGTCTGAGCAGTGAGCACCCAGCATTGTCCCGCCCACACAACCATCTGATTGGTTACATACAAAGCCAATCAGCAGTGCGTATTCAGAGCAATGTAACAGCCAATCAGCAGTGCGTATTCAGAACGCGTGTTGTAAATGCTTCATTGCCGATCAGACATGTACTTTTAGCAGAGGACATCGTACACTCCCCCAGATTATAAAAAACACTTTCCAGTCACAACTATTACAAACATCACTATGAGCCCGTTGACATTCTAGAAACTTAAACTGCAGTTCAGCTCGCTCACAGTTCTGGCTTGAGGTGATGTGAAGGCTAATTAGCTTTTAGCCTTACGTTAGCTCATTTTACTGTGTGTGTGCGTGTTAGGGGCAGCAAAGCCCTGTCTGTCTGTTATTTCACATGAACTAACATGAACTCCATATATTTCAGGGATGAATAGTCTCTCCTATTGCAATTGTACTATATTTCAGCTATAGTTACATGTATCATACGTAATGTAGCAGCCTAGTTTTGAATGGCAGGGTCCCTGCTATCACATGTTGAAAAAAATATAGCATTTACATAATAGAAGTCAACTACAGGCTTCCCAAAGGCTGTAATAAATTAAGCATGATGAGTTGACTTGAAACTATTTAATGTTGCACTTTTCATATGTAGAAGAAAGGTTTTGTCATTTTATTTAATCAAAGCAACAACTTGAGGCAGTTTAATGTGGATTAACGTGGGCAGAATTATTATAGTGTTCCCAATGTTAAAAGGATAAAGCCATTGTTTACAAATTTGGTAAATAAATAACCAAAAAATTTATATTTGGTTGTTTTCTTACTGTACCGAAAATTAACCGAACCGCGACCTCCAAACCGAGGTACGTACCAAACCTAAATTTTTGTGTACCGTTACACCCCTAATATACATGTTAGGTTTCTGTGGAAAATCAACCTTTAACCCTAATCAACCCTCAGGTTGCTGTGCCAGCAACTTGAGGGTTAAATCCCCACCTTCTACCATCCTAGTCAGGTCCGTTGTGTCCTTAGGCAAGACACTTCACCCTTGCTCCTGATGGGGCCAGGTTAGCGCCTTGCATGGCAGCTCCCTCCATCAGTGTGTGAATTTGTGAGTGAATGTGGAAATAGTGTCAAAGCGCTTTGAGTTCCTTAAAAAAAGGTGTAAAAGCGCTATACCAGTATAATCCATTTACCATTTTTGGGCGGGATCAACGTTTGATTGACAAGCTTGACAGGTGCCTTTACTAGTCGACAGTCTTGTAATTTGACGATTATCTGCCACGAGTGACACAATACACCAAAATCCAAATGACCTGACTTACAATGACACCTTTTTGTGGTGTAATGTCCTTATATGGGTAACGTTGACGTCATGACATCATGCATGTATGAGCGAATTAGGTGCGTGCCCGGGAACGTACCCGGAAGTGTATGTAAATGAGCTGACTGCTGTTGAGAGGCTGTGTTGTATGACTCGCTACCAAACTGTTCACTAAACGTTTTGTAAACGCCACCTCTGGTAGTTTTCCTTGCCTCTAAACAATAACACGACACTTTTTGGGGTTTATTTGCCAACGAAATCAAAAGCCGGGAGAGAAAATAACATTTGTGTGACGTCAGCGACAACGACACGGGATGCTAGCATTAGCCGCGAAGCTAGCTCGGTCAAAGCGAAGCGTGTACAAACTGGACATTACTCGGGCTGGATAAACAAGATACACTTTGTACACACCTAGAGAAAGTAGAATAAAAAGCTGTGCTAAATGTGTCGGCGTAATGTTGTCTTTAAGTCCTCACCAAACTGCGTCCGTCGTCGAAGGTTTGACAGCAGGTTTTGAAAAAGGCAGCGGCGCAGCAGCCAATCAGAATCAGGCATAAAGGTTTTGGCCACGCCTTTACCGGAAAAAGAAACACGGACCCAATTTATTTATTTTTTTTAATTAATTTATATATTTATAATTCACACAGAAGTCAAGGCACTTTCAACAGCAAGTCAAGAAAACAAAAGTCAATACAGATGGATTAATAATACAAAAAAAAAAACCGGGGAAAAAAGGGCTACCTGTATCACTTTAAATATTTTTAACAAGGATTTCAATTTAAGGGCTTTTGTACTCTTAAACATTCTCCAATATTTGATTGATATTATTAACCCATTAAGTCAATTAGAAAATGTAGGCCTTACATTCATAACTGTACTCAGTGGCCTAGTGGTTAGACCAGGGGTGCCCATTACGTGGATCGCGAGCTACCAGTCGACCGCGGGGGGCGAGTCAGTCGATCTCCAGCCAGGCTTTTAAAAAAATAGACCTAAAAATGAGTGATCACCAATCTTCACCAAGACGTCACTTAAATGACATTCACGGTACCGGAGGGTCTTGTGAGATGACGCTGGCTGCTGCAAGATCATTATTATGAAAATATGACCGAGAGGAAGGCGAGAAACACTTTTTATTTCAACAGACTCTCGCGCCGTCCCTTCCGTCAAAACTCTAAAGGCCGACTGCACATTTCCTATCTTCACAATAAAAGCCCTGCTTCATGCTGCCTGCGCTAACTAAATACAGAGAGCTGGCGTGCACATCACTTGTGCACGCGAGCTTTCTGAGTCTCTTATTTTGTTAGCGCAGGCAGCATGAAGCAGGGCTTTTATTGTGAAGATAGGAAATGTGCAGTCGGCCTTTAGAGTTTTGACGGAAGGGACGGCGCGAAAGTCTGTTGAAATAAAAAGTGTTTCTCGCCTTCCTCTCTGTCATTTTTTCATAATAATGAACTGGCAGCAGCCAGCGTCATCTCACAAGACCCTCGGGTGCCGTGAATGTCAATCAAGCAAGCTACGGAATTTGCCGCCAATGTTTTCCTTGTAAAGTGTATGGAAGCTGGATGAATTAGATGCCAAAAACCAACCACTTTCATGTGGTATTGTACAGAAAGGACAACTTTTTTTCTCCTCCATTTGAAAATGTGGGCGTTATCATCATTACTGTCTGATTCCAATCAATGCAAGTCATCAGAATCAGGTAATACACCAACTTATAGTATTCTTGTCTTTGTGAAAGAAAGACATCTATATGTGTTACACATGCTTGTATTATCATTAAACACATTTAACTTGTTTACAAAAATGTCTCTTTCATAAATAAATAAATATAAATGATATATATAAATGAGGTAGATCCCCTCGAGTTGGTCAATTGAAAAGTAGCACGCCTGCAGAAAAGGTGTGGGCACCCCTGGTGTAGAGGGACATTATGTGTACCTGGATGTAGTCTACATGCTGTGTGTGTTAGTGACCATCACGTCACACAGGACATCTGCTGTCTCCCAGGAGCTGCAGCCCAGACACAATGTGCAACTCTCCAAGCGAGGTCTTAGTTTTTGGTGCCACAGAGACAAGAATATATGAAGCTTTTTGCCTTTTTTTTTAAAGGAATAATGCTCCTTTCTGCTAAGGTATGTTGAACAAACATGTTTCTGTCATTTGTGCAGCAGTTGTAGGATATTTGACCACATTATCTTACATTTGGGCACAATTAGGATCTAAAGTGTGCTAATAATGTGACTAAAATGTGATTTTCTCACGTAATAATGTGATATTTGTGTGTGTGTGTGTGTATGTGTGTGTGTGTGTGCAGTTTGAGGCTTACTGTACATGCGTGGGCAAGATTTTGGCTGCAGCAGTAACAGAAGCAGCAGGCTGACCTCCTGCAGGGCACACATTGCTCTTTGGACGGCTGCTTACTTCCTTAGCAGAGGGGCTGCTGGCACCTGAGCAGGTAACACACACACACACACACACACACACACACACACACACACACACACACACACACACACGCACGCAGCTAAACAAACCATAAGTAATAATAAAAAAAGTATAAGATACATCAATCAATAAATGTTTACTTATGTAGCATTAAATCACCAGTGTCTAAAAGGGCTGCAAATATCAGGGCAAGGAAAAACTCAACCCAATGGAATAACAATGAGAAACCTTGGAGGGGACCGCAGATGTGGGGACCCTCACCTGGGCGACCGGTGTAATGGACGTCGAGTGGATCTAACATAATAGTGAGAGTCCAGTCCATAGTGGATCTAACATAATAGTGAGAGTCCAGTCCATAGTGGATCTAACATAATAGTGAGAGTCCAGTCCATAGTGGATCTAACATAATAGTGAGAGTCCAGTCCATAGTGGATCTAACATAATAGTGAGAGTCCAGTCCATAGTGGATCTAACATAATAGTGAGAGAGTCCAGTCCATAGTGGATCTAACATAATAGTGTGAGAGTCCAGTCCATAGTGGGTCTAATATAATAGTGTGAGAGTCCAGTCCATAGTGGATCTAACATAATAGTGTGAGAGTCCAGTCCATAGTGGATCTAACATAATAGTGAGAGTCCAGTCCATAGTGGATCTAACATAATAGTGAGAGTCCAGTCCATAGTGGATCTAACATAATAGTGTGAGAGTCCAGTCCATAGTGGATCTAACATAATAGTGAGAGTCCAGTCCATAGTGGATCTAACATAATAGTGAGAGTCCAGTCCATAGTGGATCTAACATAATAGTGAGAGTCCAGTCCATAGTGGATCTAACATATTAGTGAGAGTCCAGTCCATAGTAGATCTAATAGTGAGAGTCCAGTCCATAGTGGGTCTAATATAATAGTGTGAGAGTCCAGTCCATAGTGGATCTAACATAATAGTGATAGTCCAGTACATAGTGGATCTA
Organism: Nerophis ophidion; assembly: GCF_033978795.1. Lineage (NCBI taxonomy): Eukaryota > Metazoa > Chordata > Actinopteri > Syngnathiformes > Syngnathidae > Nerophis > Nerophis ophidion. The sequence continues at coordinate 3,259,524 of NC_084613.1, forward strand.
ACATAATAGTGAGAGTCCAGTCCATAGTGGATCTAACATAATAGTGAGAGTCCAGTCCATAGTGGATCTAACATAATAGTGAGAGTCCAGTCCATAGTGGATCCAACATAATAGTGAGAGTCCAGTCCATAGTAGATCTAATAGTGAGAGTCCAGTCCATAGTGGGTCTAATATAATAGTGTGAGAGTCCAGTCCATAGTGGATCTAACATAATAGTGAGAGTCCAGTCCATAGTGGATCTAACATAATAGTGAGAGTCCAGTCCATAGTGGATCTAACATAATAGTGTGAGAGTCCAGTCCATAGTGGATCTAACATAATAGTGTGAGAGTCCAGTCCATAGTAGATCTAATATAATAGTGAGAGTCCAGTCCATAGTGGGTCTAATATAATAGTGTGAGAGTCCAGTCCATAGTGGATCTTACATAATAGTGAGTGAGTCCAGTCCATAGTGGATCTAACATAATAGTGAGAGTCCAGTCCATAGTGGATCTAACATAATAGTGAGAGTCCAGTCCATAGTGGATCTAACATAATATGTTCTGTTTTATGAAGTAAAACGTTGAAAAGTGTTGTTTTTTGTGGGAACTACAAATATTGATGTCTGCATTAAACACTTTCAAAAGATGCAAAGTGTATTTTCAGGCTAACACAAAACATTCAGTACATGTAACTTGTGAGTTTTCCAGCACTGAACAAAAAATATATCATTTTGTCATTTACAGGCATGAAACCTGAAGAGGCGGAGCTTATCACTGAAATAGCCAAGGTAAAGTGGTGCTCACTTGAGGGTTCCAGGTTCGATTCCCGCTTGTGCCATCCTAGTCACTGCCGTTGTGTCCTTGGGCAAGACACTTTACCCACCTGCTCCCAGTGCCACCCACACTGCTTTAAATGTAACTTAGATATTGGCTTTCACTATGTAAAGCGCTTGGAGTCACTAGAGAAAAGCGCTATATAAATATAAATATAAATTCACTTCACTCTTACCTAGAATGACCTCCTCTTCACACCGAGTAAACTGAGCAGGAAGATAATTTAACATTTTGAGAGGTGCAGAAAAAGTACCCCACAATACATCCTCATCGTTACATGCTACACATTTGGAAGTAGTGGTTTACTTCCAGCATTGCTAACATGAAAATCCAAATTATTTACAATCCACAGTTCAGCATATTAATGTACTAATATGTAGCACGTAACAATGCAGGATGAATTGTAATGTACTAATATGTAGCATGTAACAATGCAGGATGAATCGTAATGTACTAATATGTAGCATGTAACAATGCAGGATGAATTGTAATGTACTAATATGTAGCATGTAACAATGCATGATTAATCGTAATGTACTAATATGTAGCATGTAACAATGCGGGATGAATCGTAATGTACTAATATGTAGCATGTAACAATGCGGGATGAATCGTAATGTACTAATATGTAGCACGTAACAATGCAGGATGAATCGTAATGTACTAATATGTAGCATGTAACAATGCAGGATGAATCGTAATGTACTAATATGTAGCATGTAACAATGCGGGATGAATCGTAATGTACTAATATGTAGCATGTAACAATGCGGGATGAATCGTAATGTACTAATATGTAGCACGTAACAATGCAGGATGAATCGTAATGTACTAATATGTAGCATGTAACAATGCGGGATGAATCGTAATGTGCTAATATGTAGCATGTAACAATGCATGATGAATCGTAATGTACTAATATGTAGCATGTAACAATGCATGATGAATCGTAATGTGCTAATATGTAGCATGTAACAATGCATGATGAATCGTAATGTGCTAATATGTAGCATGTAACAATGCATGATGAATCTTAATGTACTAATATGTAGCATGTAACAATGCATGATTAATCGTAATGTGCTAATATGTAGCATGTAACAATGCAGGATGAATCGTAATGTACTAATATGTAGCATGTAACAATGCAGGATGAATCGTAATGTACTAATATGTAGCATGTAACAATGCAGGATGAATTGTAATGTACTAATATGTAGCATGTAACAATGCATGATTAATCGTAATGTACTAATATGTAGCATGTAACAATGCGGGATGAATCGTAATGTACTAATATGTAGCATGTAACAATGCGGGATGAATCGTAATGTACTAATATGTAGCACGTAACAATGCAGGATGAATCGTAATGTACTAATATGTAGCATGTAACAATGCAGGATGAATCGTAATGTACTAATATGTAGCATGTAACAATGCGGGATGAATCGTAATGTACTAATATGTAGCATGTAACAATGCGGGATGAATCGTAATGTACTAATATGTAGCACGTAACAATGCAGGATGAATCGTAATGTACTAATATGTAGCATGTAACAATGCGGGATGAATCGTAATGTGCTAATATGTAGCATGTAACAATGCATGATGAATCGTAATGTACTAATATGTAGCATGTAACAATGCATGATGAATCGTAATGTGCTAATATGTAGCATGTAACAATGCATGATGAATCGTAATGTGCTAATATGTAGCATGTAACAATGCATGATGAATCTTAATGTACTAATATGTAGCATGTAACAATGCATGATTAATCGTAATGTGCTAATATGTAGCATGTAACAATGCAGGATGAATCGTAATGTACTAATATGTAGCATGTAACAATGCGGGATGAATCGTAATGTACTAATATGTAGCATGTAACAATGCAGGATTAATCGTAATGTACTAATATGTAGCATGTAACAATGCGGGATGAAACGTAATGTACTAATATGTAGCATGTAACAATGCGGGATGAATCATAATGTACTAATATGTAGCATGTAACTATGCGGGATGAAAAATAATGTACTAATATGTAGCATGTAACAATGCGGGATGAATCGTAATGTACTAATATGTAGCATGTAACAATGCAGGATGAATCGTAATGTACTAATATGTAGCATGTAACAATGCAGGATGAAACGTAATGTACTAATATGTAGCATGTAACAATGCAGGATGAATCATAATGTACTAATATGTAGCATGTAACAGTGCGGGATGAATAATAATGTACTAATATGTAGCATGTAACAATGCGGGATTAATCATTATGTACTAATATGTAGCATGTAACAATGCAGGATGAATTGTAATGTACTAATATGTAGCATGTAACAATGCAGGATGAATCGTAATGTACTAATATGTAGCATGTAACAATGCGGGATGAATCATAATGTACTAATATGTAGCATGTAACAATGCGGGATTAATCATAATGTACTAATATGTAGCATGTAACAATGCGGGATGAATCATAATGTACTAATATGTAGCATGTAACAATGCATGATGAATTGTAATGTACTAATATGTAGCATGTAACAATGCAAGATTAATCACAATGTACTAATATGTAGCATGTAACAATGCAGGATTACTCATAATGTACTAATATGTAGCATGTAACAGTGCAGGATTACTCATAATGTACTAATATGTAGCATGTAACAATGCAGGATTACTCATAATGTACTAATACAGGGGTCGCCAACCCAGTCTTTGAGAACCTCCCGGTCGCTTGTGAAAAAACTAGGAAAACAATGTTCTTGTTATATATGACATCAGTGACACCCCCACCAACATACTTTCCCTCAACCGCGAGTCCACCACCATCATGGCTCGCCAGCATTTCTGGGTGTTGTTGATAAATGGCTTTCTATTGCATACCGTAGTTTTAACTTGCACTTACAGATGTAGCGACCAACTGTAGTTACTGACAGTGGTTTTCTGAAGTGTTTGAGTGGTGATATCCTTTACACACAGACATGGCTTGCCTCTCCCCAGCTGCAGGGCATGGTCTCGGAGCTGAAGGCGGGCTTCACGGGGGCCCTCCTGGAGCTGGCCCAGATCCAACACGGAGACTCGTCCCTGCGCCAGGAGCTGGAGGAGAACAAGCGGCGTTGTCAGAAGCGAGCGTCACGCCTGGAGACTCTGGTGGAGTCGCTGCGGGTCTGACCCGACTACCTTTGCCCGCCGGCCCTACGGTAACCTCTGACCTGTCGTTGTCTTCGGCAGGAGGAGTTTGGCGTGATGCGCGGCCAGGTGTTGCAGATGTGCGGCGACACACAGCGACCTCTGCTGGAGCAAGACGGCACTGCGGCCAAAGAAAGGTAGGAATGATTGAAACAGCAGCCATCATGAAGTGTTTGTCTGCATGTTCTCAATGTGGTGATATCACTTACTACATTGCAGCCAGCCGGCGGGGGCGTCCGGTGGGCGGAGCCAGCCCGAGGCCACACCCGCGGGAGCAACGTGGTCGCCATGCCGAGGCAAAGTTCTGCTGCACTGCTTCCTGCAAGGTCTCAAAGCTGGACTCACTGAGGGAACAGGTGAGGAGGACATTAAATATATCAGGGGTCACCAAGGCGGGGCCCGCGGGCACCAGGTGGCCCGTAAGGACCAGATGAGTCGCCCGCTGGCCTGTTCTAAAAATAGCTCAAATAGCAGCACTTACCAGTGAGCTGCCTCAATTTTTTTTATTTACTAGCAAGCTGGTCTCGCTTTGCTGGACATTTTTAATTCTAAAAGGGACAAAACTCAAATAGAATTTGAAAATCCAACAAAATATTTTAAAGACTTGGTCTTCACTTGTTTAATTTTTTTACTTTGCTTCCTATAACTTTCAGAAAGACAATTTTAGAGAAAAATACAACCTTAAAAATAATTTTAGGATTTTTAAACACATATATGTGTGGCGGCATAGCTCGGTTGGTAGAGTGGCCGTGCCAGCAACTTGAGGGTTGCAGGTTCGATTCCCGCTTGTGCCATCCTAGTCACTGCCGTTGTGTCCTTGGGCAAGACACTTTACCCACCTGCTCCCAGTGCCACCCACACTGCTTTAAATGTAACTTAGATATTGGGTTTCACTATTTAAATCGCTTTGAGTCACTAGAGAAAAAGCGCTATATAAATATAATTCACTTCACTTATACCTTTTAAAGTCCTTCCTCTTCTTTCCTGACAATTTAAATCAATGTTCAAGTCAATTTGTTTTATTTTAAAGAATAATAAATACATTTTAATTTAATTCTTCATTTTAGCTTCTGTTTTTTCCGACGAAGAATATTTGTGAAATATTTCTTCAAACTTATGATTAAAATTTAAAAAAAAATATTCTGGCAAATCTAGAAAATCTGTAGAACCAAATTTAAATCTTATTTCAAAGTCTTTTGAATTTCTTTTAAAATTTTTGTTCAGGAAAATCTAGAAGAAATAATGATTTATCTTTGTTAGAAATATAGCTTGGTCCAATTTGTTATATATTCTAACAAAGTGCAGATTGGATTTTAACCTATTTAAAACATGTCATCAAAATTCTAAAATTAATCTTAATCAGGAAAAAATAATAATGATGTTCCATAAATTATTTTTTAAATTTTTCAAAAAAACATTCGAATTAGCTAGTTTTTCTCTTCATTTTTTTCAGTTGAATTTTGAATTTTATAGAGTCGAAATTGAAGATAAACTATGTTTCAAAATTGACTAGGATGGCGGAAGCGGGAATCGAACCTGCAACCCTCAAGTTGCTAGCACGGCCGCTCTACCAACCGAGCTATGCCTTTAAAAATAAAAAATAAACGTTTTAGCTAATATTGTTAAGAAAAGCAATTCGGTGGAATGTGCGACAAAGCAGTTTTATGAAGTGATGCAGCTTTGTCATATTTTCATGGATAAATGTTTAGGAGTGATTTTAAGGTTCTTTTTAAGAATGGGATTCTTGTGTCAAACAGACGCTCGACAGCAGGTGGCGCTGCAGCTCCTCCACTCGGAGTGGGAATACGTGTCCACGCTGACCGCGCTCTACGACAAGTACAAGCCGCCGTCGACCAGCAGCTCACGGTACGTGTTTAACCCGGCGGACGGCGAGCAAACGTGTCTCTTCCAACACGCAAGATGTGTCTGTGACGCAGCGAGGCGTTCGGGACGTGTGTGGAGCGGCTGCTGCAGCGCCACCTGCTGTTCAGGAACAGCCTGCAGGAGCGACTGTCAGCCCAGCACTGGAAGTCCCTGCTGGGCGACATCCTGGTGCAGCTCGTCGGACAAAACGACGTACGCAAGTTCCGTCACAATTAGAGAAACAATAGACAATATTTCAAGGATTTCCTTATTTACTTTTATTACATACAATATTTGGAGCAAAATAACTAAGTATAACTACTGCTGACTCAGCTTTTCCAAGTCCCGTAAACAATAAAAAAACATGTCCCCAAAAAGGATTTTGTGGTAATAAATCCATCCATTTTCTACCGCTTGTCCCTTTCGGGGTTGCGGGAGGGGGGTCGCCGGAGCCTATCTCAGCTACAATCGGGCGGAAGGCGGGGTATACCCTGGACAAGTCGCCGCCCTCATCACAGGGCCAAGGTAATAATGTGAATTATATTTATATAGCGCTTTTCTCAAGTGACTCAAAGCGCTTTACATAGTGAAAGCCAATATCTAAGTTACATTTAAACCAGTGTGGGTGGCACTGGGAGCAGGTGGGTAAAGTGTCTTGCCCAAGGACACAACGGCAGTGACTAGGATGGCGGAAGCGGGAATCAATCAATCAATCAATCAATGTTTATTTATATAGCCCCAAATCACAAATGTCTCAAAGGACTGCACAAATCATTACGACTACAACATCCTCGGAAGAACCTACAAAAGGGCAAGGAAAACTCACACCCAGTGGGCAGGGAGAATTCACATCCAGTGGGACGCCAGTGACAATGCTGACTATGAGAAACCTTGGAGAGGACCTCAGATGTGGGCAACCCCCCCCCTCTAGGGGACCGAAAGCAATGGATGTGGAGCGGGTCTAACATGATACTGTGAAAGTTCAATCCATAGTGGCTCCAACACAGCCGTGAGAGTTCAGTTCAAAGCGGATCCAAGACAGCAGCGAGAGTCCCGTCCACAGGAAACCATCTCAAGCGGATCAGCAGCGTAGAGATGTCCCCAACCGATACAGGCGAGCGGTCCATCCTGGGTCCCGACGAGCGGTCCATCCTGGGTCTCGACTCTGGACAGTCAGTACTTCATCCATGGTCATCGGACCGGACCCCCTCCACAAGGGAGGGGGGGACATAGGAGAAAGAAAAGAAGCGGCAGATCAACTGGTCTAAAAAGGAGGTCTATTTAAAGGCTAGAGTATACAGATGAGTTTTAAGATGAGACTTAAATGCTTCTACTGAGGTAGCATCTCGAACTGTTACCGGGAGGGCATTCCAGAGTACTGGAGCCCGAACGGAAAACGCTCTATAGCCCGCAGACTTTTTTGGGCTCTAGGAATCACTAATAAGCCGGAGTCTTTTGAACGCAGATTTCTTGCCGGGACATACGGTACAATACAATCGGCAAGATAGGCTGGAGCTAGACCGTGTAGTATTTTATACGCAAGTAGTAAAACCTTAAAGTCACATCTTAAGTGCACAGGAAGCCAGTGCAGGTGAGCCAGTATAGGTATATATGTATGTATATATGTATATAAAGGTATATACAGTATAGGTATATGTGTATGTATATATGTATATAAAGGTATATACAGTATAGGTATATATGTATGTATATATGTATATAAAGGTATATACAGTATAGGTATATATGTATGTATATATGTATATAAAGGTATATACAGTATAGGTATATATGTATGTATATATGTATATAAAGGTATATACAGTACAGGTGTAATATGATCAAACTTTCTTGTTCTTGTCAAAAGTCTAGCAGCCGCATTTTGTACCAACTGTAATCTTTTAATGCTAGACATTGGGAGACCCGAAAATAATACGTTACAGTAATCGAGACGAGACGTAACAAACGCATGGATAATGATCTCAGCGTCTTTAGTGGACAAAATGGAGCGAATTTTAGCGATATTACGGAGATGAAAGAAGGCCGTTTTAGTAACGCTTTTAATGTGTGGCTCAAAGGAGAGAGTTGGGTGGAAGATAATACCCAGATTTTTTACAGAGTCACCTTGTTTTATTATTTGGTTGTCAAATGTTAAAGTTGTATTATTAAATAGAGGTCGGTGTCTAGCAGGACCGATGATCAGCATTTCCGTTTTTTTGGCATTAAGTTGCAAAAAGTTAGCGGACATCCATTGTTTAATTTCATTAAGACACGCTTCCAACTGACTACAATCCGGCGTGTTGGTCAGCTTTAGGGGCATGTAGAGTTGGGTGTCATCAGCATAACAGTGAAAGCTAAATCGAACCTGCAACCCTCAAGTTGCTGGCACGGCCACTCTACCAACCGAGCTAAACAGTTCTTTACCACAATTGGGAAACAGCGTAGTCACCTGTAGCACGGAACAGATGCGAGGATGAGTAACGGAAAAGGCAGGCTTAAATAAGGGGAGTAATTACAAAGCAGGTGCGCGTACAAAACAAGAGGCAGGTGGCACTAATACGTAACTATGAAGTGAAGTGAATTATATTTATATAGCGCTTTTTCTCAAGTGACTCAAAGCGCTTTACATAGTGAAAGCCAATATCTAAGTTACATTTAAAGCAGTGTGGGTGGCACTGGGAGCAGGTGGGTAAAGTGTCTTGCCCAAGGACACAACGGCAGTGACTAGGATGGCGGAAGCGGGAATCGAACCTGCAACCCTCAAGTTGCTGGCACGACCTCTCTACCAACCGAGCTATACCGCCCCACATTGACTTAATCTTTTTAGTATCTGATACTGTACTCGGTATTGTTACGGTGACCTTTGTCATACTTGCCAATCTTGAGACCTCCGATTTCGGGAGGTGGGGGGTGGAGGGGTCGTGGGTGGGGCGGGGGCGTGGCTAAGAAGGGAGGAGTATATTTACAGCTACAATTCACCAAGTCAAGTATTTCATATATATATATATATATATAAATAAAAGAAATACTTGAATTTCGGTGTTAATTTATGTACACATATACACACACATAACACTCATCTACTCATTGTTGAGTTAAGGGTTGAATTGTCCATCCTTGTTCTATTCTCTGTCACTATTTTTCTAACCATATGTATGTACAGTAGATGGCAGTATTGTCCTGTTTAAGAGTGTCACAACATTGCTGTTTACGGCAGACGAACTGCTTTACGGTAGACGAAAATGTGACTGCTGTTGTTGTGTGTTGTTACCGCGCTGGGAGGACGTTAATGAAACTGCCTAACAATAAACCCACGTAAGAAACCAAAGAACTCGCCCTCGATCATTCTACAGTTATAACGTCATTGGGCAGACACGCTGTTTATATTGCGGGAAAGCGGACGTGAAAACAGGCTGTCCTCACTCAGGTCCGCATGGAACTGGAGGGGGCGTGGCCTCCAGCTCCGCCTGAATTTAGGGAGATTTTCGGGAGAAAATTTGTCCCGGGAGGTTTTCGGGAGAGGCGCTGAATTTTGGGAGTGTCCCGGAAAATCCGTGAGGGTTGGCAAGTATGTCTTTGTTGACATTGAAGAGCTCCAGGTTTGAAACTAGTATTGTTTCTTGTCTTTAGTACTGGAAAGAATAACAAAAAACACCCCCAAAAATATTTTGTAATAATTACAAAAATCAATCCAATCACTGCAATATCCACAATACACTGGTACTATATGCCTCAAAAATATAAAAAATACTTATAGTTTTTTTTAACAAAATTGAATAACCCTCTGCCTTAATTAAAGACCAAAGATTGCATGAATTAAAGAATATTTAGAAATGTATTTACAACAAATATTTTAAACATTTTCATGCACACGTGTTTATAATTTCTATATCAAAAATAGTTTGTTAGGTGCAGTAGGATCCAGTTTAAACTAAAGTTACATCAGTATACAAACGTGTTTATTATTTATATGTGACGGAGATAGATATATACATATATCCATATTTAAAAGTTATTTCTTTTCTTTAGTCATATTTGAAATAGCTAGTATTCCATCTTGTACTCTTTTTATCTTTATCTCATGACCATTGGTACACTGTAGACTACCTTGAGCTTGGAATGCGGGAGTAGCAATACTCCTTTTTCCTATCTCTTTCTGTCTCCAGCTGAGGAAAACAATAGATATGTGTATTCGCTCTGAAGGGTGGCATATTGAAAAAGGCAAGACTTCTGTAGTGTTTTCAGATCAACTAGGCGATGCGAATTGAATGTGTTGTTTTTTTAAGTTGGTCTCTCCAAAGCTTTGGAATAAATTGCAAAATATCTATTCTGTTCTGGGTTATCATTTAAAATCAGCTTATGTGTCATCAAAAGACCTTCGGATGGACCAGCAACTTAAATTCCCTCAGAGGAACATCTGGTCCAAACGCAACATATGTCAAATATAGTTTGTTAGGTGCACTATAATTGAGTTTAAACTAAAGTTACATTAGTATACACACGTTTTTATCATTTATATATTAAATATGGTTTGTCAGGTACACTAGAATCAAGTTTAAACTAAAGTTACATTAGTATACAAACGTGTTTATCATTTATATGTGACGGAGATAGATATATACATACATCCATATTTTAAAGTTATTTCTTTTCTTTAGTCATATTTGAAATAGCTAGTGTTCCATCTTGTACTCTTTTCATCTTTATCTCATGACCTTTGGTACACTGTAGACTACCTTGAGCTTGGAATGCAGGAGTAGCAATACTCCTTTTTCCTATCTCTTTCTGTCTCCAGCTGAGGAAAACAATAGATATGTGTATTCGCTCTGAAGGGTGGCATATTGAAAAAGGCAAGACTTCTGTAGTGTTTTCGGATCAACTAGGCGGTGCAAATTCAATGTGTTGTTTTTTTAAGTTGGTCTCTCCAAAGCTTTGGAATAAATTGCAAAATATCTATTCTGTTCTGGGTTATCATTTAAAATCAGCTTATGTGTCATCTAAAGAACTTGGGATGGATCAGCAACTTAAATTCCCTCGAAGGAACATCTGGTCCAAACGCAGCATATGTCAAATATAGTTTGTTAGGTACACTATAATTGAGTTTAAACTAAAGTTACATTAGTATACACACGTTTTTATCATTTATATATTAAATATGGTTTGTCAGGTACACTAGAATCAAGTTTAAACTAAAGTTACATCAGTATACAAACGTGTTTATCATTTATATGTGACGGAGATAGATATATACATACATCCATATTTTAAAGTTATTTCTTTTCTTTAGTCATATTTGAAATAGCTAGTATTCCATCTTGTACTCTTTTTATCTTTATCTCATGACCATTGGTACACTGTAGACTACCTTGAGCTTGGAATGCAGGAGTAGCAATACTCCTTTTTCCTATCTCTTTCTGTCTCCAGCTGAGGAAAATAATAGATATGTGTATTCGCTCTGAAGGGTGGCATTTTGAAAAAGGCAAGACTTCCGTAGTGTTTTTAGATCAACTAGGCGGTGCGAATTGAATGTGTTGTTTTTTTAGGTTGGTCTCTCCAAAGCTTTGGAATAAATTGCAAAATACCTATTCTGTTCTGGGTTATCATTTAAAATCAACTTATGTGTCATCAAAAGACCTTCGGATGGACCAGCAACTTAAATTCCCTCGGAGGAACATCTGGTCCAAACGCAACATATGTCAAATATAGTTTGTTAGGTGCACTATAATTGAGTTTAAACTAAAGTTACATTATAGTATACACACAGTTTTATCATTTATATATTAAATATAGTTTGTTAGGTACACTAGAATCAAGTTTAAACTAAAGTTACATTAGTATACACACATGTTTATAATTTTCATATCAAATATAGTTTTTTAGGTACACTAGCATTGAGTTTAAATGAGTATACACACGTGTTTATCATTTATATGTCAAATATAGTTTGTTTGGTAGACTTGGTTGAGGTTCCAACTGCATTTAAGTGCAAACAAACAATATTTTGTGTGTTTCAACCTTGGCGGAGGTGACTAAATAAGTGAAACTTCATCTTGCAGACAACTTTCTCCGACATGTATGTGGAGTACACTCGCACGCTGGCCTCCTTCCTGTCACTGGACATCTGCACACTCACTTGTCCTGACAAGCAGCAGAAGGTAGGACCACCATACTCTGCTTGCACTTATACTGTATGTACATCATCACTACTACACTTACTGTGTACAGCACATGTGCACTTAGTGTGTAGTGTACAGCACATGTGCACTTAGTGTGTAGTGTACAGTAGGACTGTGATGTGCACTTTGTCTACAGTATGACTGTGATGTGCACTTATTGTAAAGTATGACTGTGATGTACACTTAGTGTAAAGTATGACTGTGATGTGCACTTTGTCTACAGTATGACTGTGTTGTGCACTTAGTATAAAGTATGACTGTGATGTGCACTTTGTCTACAGTATGACTGTGAAGTGCACTTTGTCTACAGTATGACTGTGATGTGCACTTAGTGTGTAGTGTACAGTATGACTGTGATGTACACTTTGTCTACAGTATGACTGTGAAGTGCACTTTGTCTACAGTATGACTGTGATGTACACTTAGTGTAAAGTATGACTGTGATGTGCACTTTGTCTACAGTATGACTGTGATGTGCACTTAGTGTGCAGTGTACAGTATGACTGTGATGTGCACTTAGTGTGTAGTGTACAGTATGACTGTGATGAGATGTGCACTTAGTGTACAGTATAACTGTGATGAGATGTGCACTTAATGTACAGTATGACTGTGATGTGCACTTAGTGTACAGTATGACTGTGATGAGATGTGCACTTAATGTACAGTATGACTGTGATGTGATGTGCACTTAGTGTACAGTATGACTGTGATGTGATGTGCACTTAGTGCACTTAGTGTACAGTATGACTGTGCTGTGATGTGCACTTAGTGTGTAGTGTACAGTATGACTGTGATGAGATGTGCACTTAGTGTACAGTATGACTGTGATGTGATGTGCACTTGGTGCACTTAGTGTACAGTATGACTGTGATGTGATGTGCACTTAGTGTACAGTATGACTGTGATGTGATGTGCACTTAGTGCACTTAGTGTACAGTATGACTGTGATGTGATGTGCACTTAGTGCACTTAGTGTACAGTATGACTGTGATGTGATGTGCACTTAGTGTACAGTATGACTGTGATGTGATGTGCACTTAGTGCACTTAGTGTACAGTATAACTGTGATGTGATGTGCACTTAGTGTGTAGTGTACAGTATAACTGTGATGAGATGTGCACTTAGTGCACTTAGTGTACAGTATAACTGTGATGTGCACTTAGTGTGTAGTGTACAGTATAACTGTGATGAGATGTGCACTTAGTGTACAGTATGACTGTGATGAGATTTGTGCACTTAGTGTACAGTATGACTGTGATGAGATGTGCACTTAGTGCACTTAGTATACAGTATGACTGTGATGTGATGTGCACTGACAGGTGAGCCAGGTGGAAAAAGAGCAAGTCCAAGTGCTGTCGCTTCATCTGGCGCCTGTAAGCCGCGTCCACTGTTACCTGAGTCACATCCAGGTGAGTCACCTGTGCCACTATAATGTCACCCTTGTCTGTCTAAGTGCACTGCAGACTAAACACTGAAATTATACTTTGTACGACATCAAAAGAGTGCTGGGGGGAAAACACATCATGCAGAATCATCTTGGCCCGCAAGGTTGAAATATTATATGAATAAAATATATTTTTTTAAAGGTAAAAAAATGGCGGATGATTTTTACTTTTTTTCCCAGAATGTTGAAAAGTCAATTTCTCAAATATTATAAGTAAATCATGCAATAAATTATTGAAGACAGTAGCACACCAAGATTTTGGTGAAATTATTTGAAATATTATTTTCAATAAAAAAGCAGTAAATAATCCATCCATCCATTTTCTCCCGCTTATTCCCTTTCGGGGTCGCTGGCGCCTATCTCAGCTACAATCGGGCGGAAGGCAGGGTACACCCTGGACAAGTCGCCACCTCATCGCAGGGCCAAAGCAGTAAATAATATTACATGTTAATATATTATTACAATATATTCAGCAATATTTCAGCTATATACAGTATATAGTACTCTTTTGTATACATATATTATATGTACCATAATAATAATAATACACTAAATAAATAAAATAATGGTCTCCATAAATATTAATACTGTATATATATATATATATATATACATATATATACATATATATATATATATATATATATATATATATATATATATGTGTCTTGATTGGATTATCCAGAGAATAAATAAATAAATAAATGGGTTGTACTTGTACTTCCACATTTACACACACATTCACACACTGATGGAGGGAGCTGCCATGCAAGGCGCTAACCAGCACCCATCAGGAGCAAGGGTGAAGTGTCTTGCTCAGGACACAACGGACGTGACGAGGTTGGTACTAGGTGGGGATTGAACCAGGGACTCTCGGGTTGTGCACGGCCACTCTACCACTGCGCCACGCCGTCCCAATATACATAGTACTCGATACCGTGGTAGAGCGCAATATGTAGGTGTGGGAAAAATTACAAGACTACTTCATCTCTACAGAACTGTTTCATGAGGGGTTCCCTCAATCAGGAGATTTTTTTTTCATATATATATATATATATATATATATATATATATATATATTAGGGATGCACCGAAATGAAAATTTGTGGCCGAAGCCGAATAAAACTTAAACGTTTGGCCGAAGGCCGAATACCGAATAATGAATGCAGTTTTTCACATTTTTTTTTATATTCCATAAATAGCCTAGAATAAATATTTAGACATGTTTTTCAAATAAAGTAATTTTTTATTGAATATTGACATTTTTTTAATACTCCAGTAGCCTTTGCTTTTCAAAAAAAAGCACAAAGTTTTTCATTTATATTAGGCCTTCAAACAAAACATGCATTCCAAAAAAAAATAAAGTGCATTAAAGTGGATAAACCCACAACAAATGAATTATTGTCCTTTTGGCAAAAGTCTGCTTAGCCACAGTAGATATGCTAATAATGTAAACAGAAGGCTCAAGTAAATCTCAATAAGTGTGTGCTTGTAACCTCATACACTTATACAGGTAGCCTACACAACAGGCTAATAATGTAAACAGAGGCCCCACTAAATCTCAATAAGTGTGTGCTTGTAACCTCATACACTTATACAGGTACACAACATATCCCAACGTCACCGCGTCAAAAAATTGCGTCACACGCCACTATTCGGCCTTGTTTTTAACTCATTCCACCGAAGGCCGAATGTGGCTTTTTTTGCCATATTCGGTTACCGATTAATCGGTGCATCCCTAATATATATACATATATACATATATATATATATATATATGTATCTCCTCTCGTGAGCTGTTACCTTCCCTTGAGGATTGTTAATTAATGAACATAAAATGAAAAGAGACAATGATTGGACATAAAAAAGTGTGCATCTTCCCTGGCTGTGTGGAGAACTTGCTGCAGTGGACCAGTATCGAGCATCCTGACTGCAGCCTCCTGCTGGGCACTGAGCGCGTGCTGAGGGACGTCCTGTCTGCTTGTCACGCCGTCCTGGAGGAAGACCTGAACCGTGAAGACCAAGAACAACAAAACCGGTCAGTGGGCATGGACACAATCTTTGATCCAGCCGTGCACGTGTGCCTAATAAGATGACCTGGATGCGCCTCGACGTCAGTTGCTGTGCCGACACCCGCAGCAGCGCCCTCCAGAGGACACAAGCAGACACTGCAGCCCAGAGGTGAGTATTGGTGCTGGACATAAAGAGCACATAGCAAAGTGTTAGTGTCTACTTTCTTCCCTGGTGGTCTTCAGAGAGTCTTTGCTCCTCACCAACGGGTCTGGCGTGCGTCTGGAGTGTTGGTCCTGCAGCCCCGTGAGGAGGAAGACCTGCTCGGATCATGTCCCCCATCCCGGACGCTCCCTCCTCCTCACTCCGGACACTCCAGGGTGGGGCGAGACCAGCGACTCGGGCCTGGGCACCTTCAGAGCGTCAGAGCTGGAGGCGCACCAGACCCCGGAGGAGCCGGAGACGGATGCGGACACCTCGGCCTTGGACGACTCCTCCGGGACGTCCTGCGGTCCGGACTGCACTCTGTGCAGGGAGGTGCTGGAGGACGAGGAGGACAGCCAGGTCCCGGTTCTGCTGAAGCCTCGGGAGCATTCCGAGAGGAGCGTTTGTCTCAGGTGGCAGATCCCCAGACTGACCCCTCACCCCCCGCTGAGGAAGTCCATGCCCGGCAAGAAGCTGGTCAGCGTCAGGAAGGGATCTCCTCCGCTCCACGCCAACCGGGCCTTCAGGCCCATCTGGGACCACCCGTCTAAGCAGGTTGGCATCAAGGTGAGCCCACGCATGCCGAGATGATCGTGTTTGCCAACAAGCTGACCTCCGTCGTCGCAGGCCGACCCGACTCCGGAGAAGGACCGGAGGCAAGGCTTCGTTCCGGTCCGGACGTCCGGCAGGCAGAACTTTGCGGCCTCGAGGGACAACCTGAGGTGAGCTGGTTTTACCTGACAGGACAATTGCTGTTGGACTCACTGGCTCTTTCAGACCAGGACTGCCGGCTCAGCCCGGCTTCTCTTTGGCGCCCTCTAGTGGAGCTTTGTGGGAGGACAGCGAGGACAGCGAGGGACCCTGCAGCACCGTTTGAGGCCGGACACGAGCTGCACTGCAACACCTTCCTTAACTCAGAGTTACACAACAAAATACACTTTCTGGAATTATCATATTTCCTCCAATAGTTGCCCACTATGGCACCTGTAAAGCTGACGTTAACAGTCAAAAGTGTAGTCTGGATTAATTAATATTAGTTGCCTCCACTCCACATAGACACCGTGTTCCTAAAAATCACCATAGACATTAACACACGGCATCTGTAAAGCTGACATTGTCTAGATCAGGGGTCACCAACACACCAGGTCGCCCGTAAGGACCAGATGAGTCGCCCGCTGGCCTGTTCTAAAAATAGCTCAAATAGCAGCACTTACCAGTGAGCCGCCTCTATTTTTTAAATTGTATTTATTTACTAGCAAGCTGGTCTCGCTTTGCTGGACATTTTTAATTCTAAGAGAGACAAAACTCAAGTAAAATTTGAAAATCCAAGAAAATATTTTAAAGACTTGTTCAAATATATTCATTTATTTTTTTACTTTGCTTCTTATAACTTTCAGAAAGACAATTTTAGAGAAAAAATACAACCTTAAATATGATTTTAGGATTTTTAAACAGAAATACCTTTTAAATTCTTTCCTGACAATTTAAATCAATGTTGAAGTATTTTTTTTTTTTATTGTAAAGAATAATAAATACATTTTAATTTAATTCTTCATTTTAGCTTCTGTTTTTTCCACAAATAATATTTGTGAAATATTTCTTCAAACTTATTATGATTAAAATTCCCCAAAAATATTCTGGCAAATCTAGAAAATCTATAGAATCAAATTTTAATCTTATTTCAAAGTCTTTTGAATTTCTTTAAACATTTTTGTTCTGGAAAATCTAGGAGAAAAAATGATTTGTCTTTGTTAGAAATATAGCTTGGTCCAATTTGTTATATATTCTAACAAAGTGCAGATTGGATTTTAACTCATTTAAAACATGTCATCAAAATTCTAAAATGAATCTTAATCAGGAAAAATTAGTAATGATGTTCCATAAATTATTTTTAAATTTTTTCAAAAAGATTCAAATTAGCTAGTTTTTTTGTATTTTTTTTCGGTTGAATTTTGAATTTTAAAAAGAGTCGAAATTGAAGAAAAACTGTTTCAAAATTTAATTTTAATTTTTCTCGTGTTTTTTCCTCTTTTAAACCGTTCAATTAAGTGTTTTTTTCATCATAAAAACCGGTATAGCTCGGTTGGTAGAGTGGCCGTGCCAGCAACTTGAGGGTTGCAGGTTTGATTCCCGCTTCCGCCATCCTAGTCACTGCTGTTGTGTCCTTGGGCAAGACACTTTACCCACCTGCTCCCAGTGCCACCCACACTGCTTTAAATGTAACTTAGATATTGGGTTTCACTATGGAAAGCGCTTTGAGTCACGAGAGAAAAGCGCTATATAAATATAATTTGCTAATTTGCACTTCATATCATTTATTCTCTACAAAAAACCTTCCATAAAAGGAAAAAAATATATACGACGGAATGACAGACAGAAATACCCATTTATATATATATATATTTATTTATTAAAGGTAAATTGAGCAAATTTGCCATTTCTGGCAGTTTATTTAAGTGTGTATCAAACTGGTAGCCCTTGGCATTAATCAGTACCCAAGAAGTAGCTCTTGCTTTCAAAAAGGTTGCTGACCCCTGCAGTAGACAAAATATTCTAAAGTATATAATACATTTATTTGTGATATCAAAGCTTCATTTTGCATTGTAACAATTGTTTATGGGCTGAAATACAAGTAATACAAAGTGTATTATTATTATTATTATTATAAAGACTTCCTCTACTAAATGTCTTGTTCTCTCTGCAGTTGAGTAAACAAACAGGATTCAGTCGATATTGGTGGATTTCTTCTGTCTACATTAAATTGTAAATCATTGTTTGGATTTGAAAGACAGTAGTTTGATGGCATTATCTGCAGGGCAAAGTGCACTGCAGGTGAGAGTCCAGCAGAGGGCGGTGTCTCACACGTCAATGGCCTCCACATTTGCAGAGCAGGAAGAGGCTGGGACATGATGTTATGTTGTCTGACTGCCTGCTTGTTAAGTACAACTTTGTGTGGTGTAATTATTATTGTTTATTCCTGGTTAACAGCCAATGAAAAATATTTGTAGTAAGTCATGATAGTGTTGACAGCAAGAAGACCAAACGCTTGTATTAAATTATTGTATTTATTAATATTTTTTTTTTCAACATTTAATATTTAGATCAAGTTCAGATCTATCTGATGTTTAATAAATATATTTTTTAAATGTTTTATGCCCTTTTTGTTGAAGAAACCACGGTTTTTTTTTGGCAAAAACAAAAAATATGCAAAAATTTCACCCCAAAAATATCTCAACATTTGGTGTGAAGTAAATGGAGAATTAAATAGGTCAATAATTCATAACATTTAATTTGATTTATTGTTTTTTTTTTTTTGTAATGGCAGTTCTAAAACACAAATATTCTCATGATCTAAAAGTGTTTTATTTATATATATACATACATATATACTATATGTATATATGTATGTATATATATATATATATATATGTATGTACATATATATATATATACACAGACATACATACTTACAAATATACAGAGACACATACGTACATATATATACATACATACATACACATATATATACACACTTATATACATAAATATATATATATAAACATATATATATACATACATATTTAACATATGTATATATATATATATATATATATATATATATATATATATGTACGTTTGATAAAGTACTATCTATCCATCTATCTGTATATAAGTATATTTATAAACATATATATTTAACATATTTATCATACGTACATATATATATATATATATATATACATACATATGTTAAATATGTATGTATATATATGTTTATATATATATATTTATGCATATAAGTGTGTCTATATATGTGTATGTATGTATGTATATATATGTACGTATGTGTCTCTGTATATATGTAAGTATGTATGTGTGTGTATATATATATATATATATATATATATACATACATATGTATATATATATACATATTTAACATATATATATATACACATACATATATATACACATTTCCGTACATACATATACATACATATATATGTACGTATAATAAAGTACTATCTATCCATCTATCTGTATATATATGTATATATGTATATATATATGTATATATGTATATATATGTATGTATGTATGTATATATATATATACATATATATATAAACATATATATATAAACATATATATATATATATATATATATATATATATATATATATATATATATATATATATACATACATATATATTTCAATGCTTAAATCACTAGATCAACTTCAGATCTGTCGATTGTAAGTTTTTATTATTTTTATGCCCTTTTCATGGAAAACCCTCTTTTTTATGGCAAAAACACTAAACATGTAAAAGTTCCCCCACATAAATAGTTCAAAGTGGAATATTTTATTGATATTTGAAGTACTACTCAGTGGCCTAGTGGTTAGAGTGTCCGCCCTGAGATGGGTAGGTTGTGAGTTCAAACCCCGGCCGAGTCATACCAAAGACTATAAAAATGGGAGCCATGACCTCCCTGCTTGGCACTCAGCATCAAGGGTTGGAATTGGGGGTTAAATCACCAAAAATGATTCCCGGGCACGGCAACCGCTGCTGCTCACTGCTCCCCTCACCTCCCAGGGTGTGAACAAGGGTGATGGGTCAAATACAGAGACTAATTTCGCCACATCTAGTATGTGTGTGTGACAATCATTGCTACTTTAACTTTAATTGGAGTTTTAAATTGGTCAATATTTCACAAGAACATTGATTTTAATGTATTATTATCTTTTGGGCAATGGCAGTTTTAAAGAAAAAATCCCACTAAAAATCTCTGGGATCCAAAGTGTCACACTCATGAAATTGTGTTAAAAATAAGTTTTTAATTAATTTATTTTTTAAGCTTAAATCTCTACTTCAGATCTATCTGCCAATTATAAGTCATACATTATTATTATGACTTTTTTTACTTTCAACACTTAAATCTCAGATCAACATCAGTTTTTATTCATTGATTAATATTTCTTTGAATTTTTGATGATACTTTTTTAGTTCTATGCCCCTTTTTAATCATAGAAAATATTGTTTATGGCAAAAACACAAAATATGTAATGTTTTCCACAAAACGTATTTCAAAGTGGAATATTTGATGTGAAGTAAGTGGAGTCTTCAATAGGACAATAATTCACAGCATTGTGGTCTAGTGGTTAGAGTAGGTTGTGAGTTCAAACCCCGGCCGAGTCAAACCTGAGAATATACAAACCCTGTTTCCATATGAGTTGGGAAATTGTGTTAGATGTAAATATAAACAGAATACAATGATTTGCAAATCCTTTTCAACCCATATTCAGTTGAATATGCTACAAAGACAACATATTTGATGTTCAAACTCATAAACACTTTTTTTTGTTGCAAATAATCATTAACTTTAGAATTTGATGCCAGCAACACGTGACAAAGAAGTTGGGAAAGGTGGCGATAAATACTGATAAAGTTGAGTAACGCTCATCAAACACTTATGTGGAACATCCCACAGGTGTGCAGGCTAATTGGGAACAGGTGGGTGCCATGATTGGCTATAAAAGCAGCTTCCCAAAAAATGCTCAGTCTTTCACAAGAAAGGATGGGGCGAGGTACACCCCTTTGTCCACAACTGTGTGAGCAAATAGTCAAACAGTTTAAGAACAACCTTTCTCAAAGTGACATTGCAAGAAATTTAGGGATTTCAACATCTACGCTCCATAATATCATCAAAAGGTTCAGAGAATCTGGAGAAATCACTCCACATAAGCGGCATGGCTGGAAACCAACATTGAATGACCGTGACCTTCCATCCCTCAGACGGCACTGTGTCAAGAACCGACATCAATCTCTAAAGGATATCACCACATGGGCTCAGGAACACTTCAGAAAACCACTGTCACTAAATACAGTTGGTCGCTACATCTGTAAGTGCAAGTTAAAACTCTACTATGCAAAGCGAAAGCCATTTATCAACAACATCCAGAAACGCTGCCAGCTTCTCTGGGCCCGAAATCATCCAAGATGGACTGATGCAAAGTGGAAAAGTGTTCTGTGGTCTGACGAGTCCACATTTCAAATTGTTTTTGGAAATATTCGACATTGTGTCATTCGGACTAAAGGGGAAGCGAACCATCCAGACTGTTATCGACGCAAAGTTGAAAAGCCAGCATGTGTGATGGTATGGGGGTGCATTAGTGCCCAAGGCATGGGTAACTTACACATCTGTGAAGGCACCATTAATGCTGAAAGGTACATACAGGTTTTGGAACAACATATGCTGCTGTCTTTTTCATGGACGCCCCTGCTTATTTCAGAAAGACAATGCCAAGCCACATTCAGCACGTGTTACAAAAGCGTGACTTCGTAAAAAAAGAGTGTGGGTACTTCCCTGGCCCGCCTGCAGTCCAGACCTGTCTCCCATGGAAAATGTGTGGCGCATTATGAAGCGTAAAATACGACAGCGGAGACCCTGGACTGTTGAAGGACTGAAGCTCTACATAAAACAAGAATGGGAAAGAATTCCACTTTCAAAGCTTCAACAATTAGTTTCCTCAGTTCCCAAACGTTTATTGAGTGTTGTTAAAAGAAAAGGTGATGTAACACAGTGGTGAACATGCCCTTTCCCAACTACTTTGGCACGTGTTGCAGCCATGAAATTCTAAGTTAATTATTATTTTGAACATCAAATATGTTGTCTTTGTAGCATATTCAACTGAATATGGGTTGAAAAGGATTTGCAAATCATTGTATTCTGTTTAAATTTACATCTAACACAATTTCCCAACTCATATGGAAACAGGGTTTGTACATTTGTGGGATTTAGTGTACTTCTAAAAGTGTCGTACCGGCCTGCATTGAAACAAGAGCAGCGAGTGCTGAGAGTAGAAAATAAGACGTGGTGATTTATTAAAGTCATGAAGGAATACAAAGCAGTTAAAAGGCCACGTAAGCGTCGAGGAGAGCAAAAGAAAGACGGCCGCCCCGCAAAATACTGTACGGACTGCTCTACTGGCAAAGACACAAACGTGTTGCAGGGAACTGAAGTCCAGAAGCGGCTCGTCGTCGTGGCGAGAGAACACAAGCCGGGCGCTAAAGTGCACAAGTGTGTTTCTCCAGAAGAAGCGGAGAAAAAGTCTCAATGGGCGAAGAAGGTGACGCACACTTCTCCTAAGTGCTCGCTGTCGCTTTTTTTCCCCGCCGCTGGGCTACAGAGGAGGACAACAAAATGGCTTCCAGTGGAGATTGTAAGTCGGTTAGTTTTCTTTGTTTTTTATCCGCCTGCAGCAAACTTGGGTTATTTTTCGGCGTCAGGGGGACTGAAGAGATGTGGTTGAATCCAGAAGTGACTTTATACAAATGATTTAGTGAGGGCATACATGTTAGATATGTACACATGTACAAGTTCGTGAATGTTACATTTGTCTGGTGGTGGTCGAGCACGTTATTACACACCTTTAGCGTCCACCGCCGAGGAGGAAACAAATTAAAAAGGCACATTCGAGCGCGATCGGTGGCGTTCTTTTTTTTCCTTCTTTGTCTTTTCCGAAAGCCAAAAAAAAAGATGTTACTTTAAAAAGAAAGAAGCTCCTTTGTTTCGTTTTTGGTGCTGCTGCCCGATTTGCAGACCCGCCCCCCCCCGACACGGTTTCTCTTTAAGACGTGGCGCCGCTGTTTGACATCATGGCCCCCTGACCCCATGTGCAAGTGGCGGACTGGCGACACCGTGCGCAGGTGAGCGCTGTTGGGATTGTAAAGGCAACGTTAAAGCAGCTCGCTTATGAACAGTCACAGTGTAGTTGGAGAGAACGGTGTCGGAAGTGGGCGGGGCTTAATGTCACTTTAAAAAAGAGGCGGAATCCCTTATCCCCCTGCATAAAAGAAGACTTTGGCAACTGTTCAGTGAGAAGGAGGTTTGCTCCGGCCGGGAGCGGATGGCATGGCGGAGAGTAACAGTTGAAGCCTTGCGCCCCCCCCTGCACGTGCGAGGGGGGCGGGGCAAGAGTGAGAACTTTTTTTTTTTGGTCCCGCCCCGAATAAACAAAGGGTCCTGGCGCTCCTTATGAGCTGGCACGCCGGCGTCTCATTGGCACAGAGGGTTTGTGAAGAGGGCGGAGCTACTGCTCCCCTGAGAGGCACGGCGAGTGGGAGGGCGGAGTTAAACGGCGTTTGTGATCAGTAGCACCGGCGGCTCACCTCATTGGCTGCTGTCGCTGTTCTCCACCAGCGAGAGGGGCGCCTGCAGCAGCTCCCGCTTGTATGTCTTTGGCGGCAGCTTGGGGAGCTGCGGGCTGGAGTTGTGGCGCGGGGGCACGGGCGGGGCGGCCGGCAGCGGACACAGGCTGTTCTGGCTGGCGCTGAGTGCACAGATCCGCCGGGGCACACGCGGCGACGGCGTGCTGGGCGGCGTGTTGGGAGAGCTGGGAGAGCTGCTGAAGTCCCAGTGGTAGCGACCCACGGGGGAGGGCTGCAGGTTGACGGGGAAGTTGATGAAGATCTCCGGGGGCCGATGGGGGACGGGCGGCGGCGTGTCGGGGAGAGGGTCGCGAGGTGGCGGCGGCGGAGGGCTGGGCAGGGGGCCGTCCAGGGGGCCGTTGTAGGCCGGCGTCCTCGGTTGGTTCCTGGGGAGCGGCGGGGGCAGCCGGGGAGGGATGGCTGGGGGGCTGTCGGAACTCGGGCTGAGCTGAGAGGAGCACGGATGACAGAAAGATCAATTTCACACATTCCGGAACTTAGAATAACACCTAAAAGGAACACATCCTACCAAATAAGGACGGGCGATTACGGCCTAAAGTATACACTACAGGGAAAAAGTTTGGACACACCTTCTCCTCAGTCAATGTGTTTTCTTTATTTTCTTGACTACTGTATTTCCTTGAATTGCCGCCAGGGCGCTAATTATTCCAAAACCTCTTCTCAGTCCGGCGCTTACCAAGGGCATGCGGTAAATTTAGGCCTGATAAATTTGAGTGTGATGTAAGGATACCATCATGAAAAGCACACTTAGTAAAAAAAACGATATTATGGTCTTCACGGTGGCAGAGGGGTTAGTGCGTCTGCCTCACAATACGAAGGTCCTGCAGTCCTGGGTTCAAATCCAGGCTCGGGATCTTTCTGTGTGGAGTTTGCATGTTCTCCCCGTGAATGCGTGGGTTCCCTCCGGATACTCCGGCTTCCTCCCACTTCCAAAGACATGCACCTGGGGATAGGCCCCTCCCACTTCCAAAGACATGCACCTGGGGATAGGCCCCTCCCACTTCCAAAGACATGCACCTGGGGATAGGTTGATTGGCAACACTAAAAAATGGTCCCTAGTGTGTGAATGTGAGTGTGAATGTTGTCTGTCTATCTGTGTTGGCCCTGCGATGAGGTGGCGACTTGTCCAGGGTGTACCCCGCCTTCCACCCGATTGTAGCTGAGATAGGCGCCAGCGCCCCCCGCGACCCCAAAAGGAAATAAGCGGTAGAAAATGTTAATTTACCTTTACTTATAAATGAAGACCATGCGCAGCTCCTTCTGATCAAAAACATCGATAACTTGTTTATAGAAGTCTTTCTTATCTTCCTTCAGTTTTAAAAGTCTCTCTGTCTCTATGGAGATCTTCCTTTATTACCTCCTGCTTCGATTGAAAGTCCAGTTTAGAAAACTGTTTTATTTTAGATATGTAATCCTCCATGTTAAAAGTGCAAGCGAGAGGAAAAACTAAAGGATCGCTGCTCACTCTTGCTGCTTGTTGTCACTTCTTCTGCAGCCGAGTAGTCGCAAGAAGGATCACTAGCGCCCTCTACCACCAGGAGGCGGGAGTCATTTAATGACTCATATTTGACACACGCAGCTACGGTATATTAATAAAACATAGCTGCTTACTGTTCTTTTTAGCATATTCAATAGCTTGGACCTTAAATCCTACTGAATAGCTCTTAATCTTCTTCCCTTTATGCGATTTCAAATGATTTAAATCAGCCTCCTCCATTTTGAAAATGATGACAGGTGAAGTGTCACTCGTGACGTGACGAGTTTGACCCGGTGGAAATTGTAGGCATATGCTAATTATTTGGCGAAACGAGTTTGACCCGGCGGAAATTCTAGACATGCGCTAATAAAAATAATATTTTGCAAAACGAGTTTGACCCGGCAGTAATTCTAGGCAGGCGCATACTACAGTATATACCCGGCGGCAATTCAAGGAAATACGGTAGTCCAAAATATAGCGGATGTCTTACTTTGGCTTCAGACATGGCGTCTCTCCTTCGTGGCGGAACGGGCGGCGGCCTCAGCAGCTCCTCTCCAAGCTGGTGGAGACTTCCGCAAGACACAGAGTGGTACTCTGGGGGAGCAAGGACAAAAGGTAAGATGCAGCAGAGGTTCTAAGGCTTGCTCAGGTTGCAGTGCAAACTCACTTGAAGGCGGCAGGAGAACCGGAGCAAAAATGGAGTTAGAACCTGCAACATTTCAAAAAGGTCAGATTTTCTTGTGTCATTTCTGGGAAAAAAAAGTTCCACGCCAGCCTGAACGCACCGCCGTAGGAGCTGCTGAGGTCCATGAAGACCGAGCAGAGGTCCGAGGACGCCGACTGCGGCGGGGTGGGCGTGTTCGGGGAGGTGGGCACCGAGGCGGATGCTGGCGTCTCGGGCGGCTCCGTCTCTGGGATACTACGGAAGGTGATCTTGTGAGGCGGCTCCCTCTCCAGGGGCACCGGGTGGCCCTTCAGGGTGCCGGAGGTAGACGTTCGCACGGGGCGGATGCCGGGCGACTTCAGAGTGTAGGCGGTCTTCCTGGGCTGAGAGCGGAAGGCAAGAATGTAAAAACCTCAACGTGGACCCAAAAAGGATTTCAAAGTCTTACAAATCGAGGCGCCTGTCTGCAGTTCCTGGGCTCGATGTCCAAGGACATGTTGAACAAGTAGTCCACAAACTCCTTCTCGCTCCTGCTTCCCATCGGGTTCAAGTTCTCAAAGAACCTCTGTGGAGTCCAGAAAAGAAAAAGGTCACGATGAGTACTTGCCAGCTTCTCCCATCGGGGGCGCCACAGCAAAGCCTGAGGAGGCACCCTTCGAATTGATCAGCTTTGGAACAATGGAGGTCAATTAGGGGCAAGAGTTGAGAAGGGTAGAAGAGTGGCCGCAGACACGCTAAGTGGCGCCCACCGAGGTGACCATAATGGAAGCAAACCTTGTCCTAAAGGGGACTTTTTTTGGGATTTTGCCTATCGTTCACAATCCTTACGAGAGACAAGAAGACAAAATGTTTTTTTTTTGGGGGGGGGGGGGGTTTTGCGTTCTAAAAATTGGCTTGTTCTTAGTGGCTATGTAGTTAATTAGAGCAAACAACTCGACCTCTAAATCACTTTAAAAATGCGTTCAAAAACCGATAACAACAGTACTTCAATTACCCTCTGTAACCTGTACAATACCCAAGCTGCAGCAATATTGTTATTGTAAGAGTAAACACTGAGGAACTCTTTTTCTAGCGTAGTAACACATTGGCGTAAAAGCTAACTACGGAAAGAGATAAGCTAGCTTCTACGACAACGCGTTTGAGTTTGTCATGCACAATCTGTACTGACTGAAAAACATGAACAATCATATTACAGTATCTGTAAAGTATTAGCCCATATTTCATGTTTTGTTTGTACACAGCTAGCCAGACAGTGTATCAACTGTAGTTGTACTAACAAACCTGGTGTGCTGCGTGTATCAGGATCAATATTTAAAGTGCGACTCACTCGATGGACAGTTGTTCGTCTGGTCCAGCTCGCCAGGGACGTTTTTGTTCCCGATTGATTTTTTTGTAAGCACTCCATTTATATCGAAATAGCTTTGGCTCCAAGTTCCACATTTATAGTGTCAAAGACATTATAAGCAATAGTTCATCCTCAGTATATTCAGCTTAAAAAAGATAAAGTGGTGAATCCTCATTTGTCCAAAAAATAGTCATCTTTGTTGTCTATTGCCAAAACTGCTATAATTAGAAAACACACGCTTTTGTTTTCGGAAGGTGGAACACACATTTGTTGAAATTGAAATTCGGACATGTGCTGCCATGGAAACAGAAATCAATGCGCTGAAGAACTCAGTCATCATCAGGCATTGATTAAATCTATTAATATATGGTAAATATTGCCCATATTACTTTTTATTATGAACATGTCTGTTACTACATGAAATATGTACTTGCAGTGTATATATAAAACATTGGAGCGTTTTGAAGTTGTCTTAGAGGGCTTTGAAGGCTACAACGGTAACTACCAATTAAATGCATCTTTCAAGCGATTTTTATCATCCTTAAAATCTGAAAATAAAAGATGTGTGTTCTTGTCCCTCATAATGCTAGGCAAAATTCCCCATTTTACTCCAGTGCGACTTATATATGTTTTTTTTTCCTTCTTTATTATGCATTTTCGGCAAGTGCGACTTATACTCCGAAAAATACGGTTATGTTTAAAACAAAAATTAACTTAAGGAAAAGACAATGAAGCATAGGAATGGCTATGCAAAGCACAAGTAAAACTGAACTGGCTACCAAGTAAACAGAAACAGAATGCTGGACGACAGCAAAAACTTAGGGCGTCCACAAAGTATGTCCGTACATGACATGACAATCAACAATGTCCACACAAAGAAGGATAGCAACTACTTAAACAGCCTTGCTTGCTAACACAAAGCAGATGCAGTGAATAGCGCTGAAAGGAAGACATGAAACTGCTACAAGAAAACACCAACAAAACAGGAAGGGCCACCAAAAATAACAGCGCAAGACAAAAACTAAAGCACAACACAGGAAAACACCAACAAACTCAAAAGAAGGCACGACGACCTGGCGGAGTTTCAATTTTTTAACATTTTCTGCTGGTGGCATGCCGTGCCTTACCTTGAAAAAGGTTGAAAAACACATGTAGACCACAAGGAAGTGTTTTACATTTAGAAAAAATAATAACAATATGACCGACCCCTTTAATGCGCCCTATAATCCGGTTGTTAGAGTGTGGACTATAGGGTTTGTTTTTCCGGAATGCAAAGGGAAGTTGGAGCGGACAAGTCGTGAAGGTAAAGACCTATTTAATTTTACTCATAGAAGGAATAAACAAAAGGCGCACACAAGGGCGGAAGTACAAAACTTGGCTCTAAAAACAAAACTAGCACAAAGGCAGAACGATGCACAAAAAACAAAAGACACTAACTGTGGCATTAAAAAAAAACCAAAACTTAAGTGTCATGGGCAGGAGGGAAACAATGGACAGTGTGATTAACAGAGGTAGTAGCATGGCATGAAGTGAGTAGAGCTAAAGTCGCCAGGCTGACTTCCTGGCAACTTTCGCTTTAAATAATAAGTCTGCGGGCTATAGAGCGTTTTCCGTTCGGGCTCCAGTACTCTGGAATGCCCTCCCGGTAACAGTTCGAGATGCTACCTCAGTAGAAGCATTTAAGTCTCACCTTAAAACTCATCTGTATACTCTAGCCTTTAAATAGACCTCCTTTTTAGACCAGTTGATCTGCCGCTTCTTTTCTTTTTTCTCCTATGTCCCCCCCTCCCTTCTGGAGGGGGTCCGGTCCGATGACCATGGATGAAGTACTGGCTGTCCAGAGTCGAGACCCAGGATGGACCGCTCGCCTGTGTATCGGTTGGGGACATCTCTACGCTGCTGATCCGCCTCCGCTTGAGATGGTTTCCTGTGGACGGGACTCTCGCTGCTGTCTTGGATCCGCTTTGAACTCAACTCTCGCGGCTGTGTTGGAGCCACTATGGGTTGAACTTTCACAGTATCATGTTAGACCCGCTCCACATCCATTGCTTTCGGTCCCCTAGAGGGGGGGGGGGGGCCTGCCCACTGGGTGTGAGTTTTCCTTGCTCTTTTGTGGGTTCTTCCGAGGATGTTGTAGTCGAAATGATTTGTGCAGTCCTTTGAGACATTTGTGATTTGGGGCTATATAAATAAGCATTGATTGATTAGATTGATTGATTGAGTAGAAGCATTTAAGTCTCACCTTAAAACTCATTTGTATACTCTAGCCTTTAAATAGACTCCCTTTTTAGACCAGTTGATCTGCCGTTTCTTTTCTTTTTCTTCTATGCCCCACTCTACCCTGTGGAGGGGGTCCGGTCCGATCCGGTGGCCATGTACTGCTTGCCTGTGTATCGGCTGGGGACATCTCTGCGCTGCTGATCCGCCTCCGCTTGGGATGGTTTCCTGCTGGCTCCGCTGTGAACGGGACTCTCGCTGCTGTGTTGGATCCGCTTTGGACTGGACTCTCGCGACTGTGGTGGATCCATTGTGGATTGAACTTTCACAGTATCATGTTAGACCCGCTCGACATCCATTGCTTTCCTCCTCTCCAAGGTTCTCATAGTCATCATTGTCACCGACGTCCCACTGGGTGTGAGTTTTCCTTGCCCTTATGTGGGCCTACCGAGGATGTCGTAGTGGTTTGTGCAGCCCTTTGAGACACTAGTGATTTAGGGCTATATAAATAAACATTGATTGATTGATTGATTGATTGATAATAGACATGATTAGTGACAGGTGTGCGAGTGCAAAACGCGAGACAGGTGCGTGACATGAGGACAGGTGAAAACTAATGGGTAGTCATGGAAACAAAACAAGGAAGTGCAAAAACAGGAAACAATGGAGTCTTAAGCAAAACAGAAGATAACTAAACAAAACCTGGTCACAAGACATGACACCTGACTAGACCCGCTCATCGGCAGTGCGCCTTATAATCCGGTGCACCCTACGGTGCAGAAAATGCGGTTCTTAATTCTAACTTCCAGCAGCCACTTTCTCTGAGCTTCTGATTGGACACAGTGATGTAAAAGTTGGGGTAAAGGTGCCTGTGTGTGTTTCCATGTGACCTCACCAAAGTGCACCTACCCGTATGTCGTGCTCCACTTTAAGGCAGTAGGGTTGATTCTGGTACTGCTGAATTTCTCCTGTGATTTCTGCCACTTTCCTCCTCTTGCTGAAGTTGATCAGCTCTTTGCCGTGGCGTTTCAGGAAATCCGGGTTTCCTTCCTCCGTCTTCAGGATGTTGGTCAGGTAGATACCTGCGGACGAGGGGACGATGAGGCGATACAGAAAGCCTGTTGCATCTCCGACGACGGTGCGGCAGACGTACCAAAGAAAGGCACGCAGGGCGGGTTTATAGACTTGAGCTTGGCTAAGTACTTCTTGAAATGGTCTTGACTCAGTTCTACGGCGTCCTCTAGGATTTTCTTCTTCCTCTCTGGTATCGCCTGGAAAAAAACAAAACAAAAAATGAGCGCACCTTTTAGATAATAAGGCATCACAAACAAATCAATCAAAGCTCGCCATTATCTGTTTGCTTTGTTAGAGAAGAGGCGCTCATTCGCTGACTTTGTAAAGTTAGCGAATGAGCCTAATGATGTTGGGGTCCCCTCCAAGGTTTCTCATTTTTATTGTTCTTATGCTTTCTGAACTCACTACGTTCACTGCTCGCTGTAAATATCCTACCAAGTCAGACTTACACTGTTTCAATGTCCATTTCTCTGACGATGCAATTGTTGATGACTGATTTTAACCAAACCTAACCCCCCGGATTGTAAATAATGTAAATATTTCAATGTATATACTCTTGTAGTAGAAAAGTCGGAGATTTAACCCGGGGCCTCATCCTGTTCGTGACGCCAATTTTATGTGGTGGCCTGTACGGGGACGCCGATTTTATGTGGTCGAAAAGTCAGAATCTTAAACAGGAACAACAGTTTTAATTACTCCCAATCAGATAGTACAAAGTTGGATTGAATCGATATGAATTACAGACAGTGTCTCATGAGACGAAGATGGTGCACCCTCATGAAAGGAATTAAAAAGAGCGCACACTCAGGCTCGGTCTTCCCTTCTTATTTATACACTCCATGATGGCCTGATTTGTAGCATAACAACTTAAATAACTGTCCAATGTAACTTGGTCAGGGTCACCTGACCTCTCATGTCGTGTCCCTCCCAATGCATTTAGTTTGGAGGTAAACCTAGGACAGAAATTTTTCACTACGTCTGATGATGAACTTGTGTGATGACTGTATTATGCTGATAGTATATATTTGTACCATGAATTGATTAAAAGGGACCCCAAGTTGAAAAACTTATTGGGGTGTTACCATTTAGTGGTCAATTGTACGGAATATGTACTGTACTGTGCAATCTACTAATAAAAGTTTCAATCAATCAATGAATCCCATTGGGTTGAGTTTTTTCTTGCCCTGATGTGCGATTTGAGGCGAGGTTGTCGTTGTGGCTTGTGCAGCCCTTTGAGACACTCGTGATTTAGGGCTATATAAGTAAACACTGATTGATTGATAAACTGCGTCATTTCATGACGTGTTGCCAAGTAAGTTAAGGTGGACCCCGACTTAAACAAGTTAAAAAACTTATTGGGGTGTTAGCATTTAGTGGTCAATTGTACAGAATATGTACTGTACTGTGCAATCTACTAATAAAAGTCTCAATAAAAAAAAACACTTTATACGTAGAAAGGTTTTCTTGAGAAACCATTCTGAGCCTCATCTTATTTAGTTTTTATTTTATATATGTTGACCACATTAACATATATAAACATTTATGTTATGTCATTTACAAATTTGGTAAATAAATAACCAAAAAATTTAGATTTTGTTGTTTTCTTACTTTACCGAAAATGAATCGAACCGTGACTTCCAAACCGAGGTACGTACCGAACCGAAATTTTTGTGTACCGTTCATACTTGCCAACCTTGAGACCTCCGATTTCGGGAGGTGGGGGTAGGGGGCGTGGTGAGGGGCGTGGTTAAGAGTCAAGTATTTCATATATATATATATATATATATATATATATATATATATATATATATATATATATATATATATATATACATATATATATATATAAAAATAAAAGAAATACTTGAATTTCAGTGTTCATTTATTTACACTTATACACACACATAACACTCATCTACTTATTGTTGAGTTAAGGGTTGAATTGTCCATCCTTTGTTCTATTCTCTGTCAGTATTTTTCTAACCATATGCATGTACAGTTAATGGCAGTATTTTCCTGTTTAAGAGTGTCACAACATTGCTGTTTACGGCAGACGAACTGCTTTACGGTAGACGAAGACGTCACTACTGTTGTTGTGTGTTGTTACCGCGCTGGGAGGAAGTTAATGAAACTGCCTAACAATAAACCCACATAAGAAACAAAGAACTTGCCCTCGATCATTCTACAGTTATAGCGTCATTGGGCAGACACGCAGTTTATATTGCGGGAAAGCGGACGTGAAAACAGGCTGTCCTCACTCAGGTCCGCATGGAACTGGAGGGGGCGTGGCCTTCAGCTACGCCTGAATTAAGGGATATTTTTGGGATATTTTTTTTGTGATTTAGGGCTATAAAAGTAAACATTGATTGATTGATTTTCGGTAGAAAATTTGTCCCGGGAGGTTTCAGGGAGAGGCGCTGAATTTCGGGAGTCTACCCGAAAAATCCGGGAGGGTTGGCAAGTATGGTACCGTTACACCCCTTTGCTGACCTAGCACTCACTTCAAAGGTGTGGTCCAGTCGGTAGACGGGGACAGAGTTGATGGCGCTGACCACCTCCAGCACGCCATTGAAGTTGTTGAGCTCCTGAAAGACCTGGAGGATCTCGATGACCCGCGTGAACACTGCCACTCGCTCTTCCAGGTTCATGGTCTCCACAATGCACCTGACACACACACACACACACAGACACACACACACACACACACACACACACACACACACACACACACACACACATTAATACAGTTGGGCACTTAGTTTTTCTAGAAGGTGGGTAACAAAAGGGCACACTCACTTCTCAAACCACAGCGTGAGGTTGGTGGTATGTCGGATCATTCGGAGCAGGTTGGGCGAGTTTTTCTCTTTGTCCTCTTTGGTCCAGACGCTGCCGACCAGCTCTGACGGCCGCACGGCTCTGCGGGGAAGCAGACGGGGTGTCATGAGGGGCAAAAGCAACCCGATGCTAAACTCCTACCTGTAGAGTTCGGACTCCAGCAGAGTCAGCTGGCGTGCGATCTCGATAGGGTGCAGGGTCATGAGGTCGAAGGAGTCCACCTGGCCGGCTCGGCAGATGTGCCACTCGATGAGGGGGGGCGGGCTCTCGAAGGTGATGTTGTGACTGACGCCGTTGGACTGCGTCTGCAGCTTACGCTTGATGATCTTGTTGATAGACTCCACCCACTTTCTCATGGACTTGCCTGCAGGGGCGAGCAGACCGGAGCTGGAAGGGATGTCGGAGATGCAAGGTTCGGGGTAAAAGCGGGAAGGCTGACCTCGCAGCTGGATCTTGCTTGTGATGTATTCCTCCAGTCGACTTCTCAACTCGGGGTCGTTTTCGAAGTCGTAGAAATGGCGCTCCACCCACTGCCGGAAAACGTTGAGAACCCTGCAGGGCAAAGACGGATGTAAGTAGTGTGGCACAACATAATCATCAAGTCCTGGTCCTCCATCTTTGTATTAGTAAAGTGTAAATAGGAGGAACGAAAACCGGTTCTTGTTCAGAACTGGATCCTAGTGTATAAATTCCTTGCCATTTTTTCCAACAATTCTTGCGGGTGTTGATGACGTCATTGTGCAGCGTGTTTGATGACATAAGACAGCAGCACAGCAGAACCCGGGCGGAACAAACAATCTAAAGTCAAGAAAATATTGCAACGGTGCTACTTGTACTACAAACCCTGTTTCCATATGAGTTGGGAAATTGTGTTAGATGTAAATATAAACAGAATACAATGATTTGCAAATCCTTTTCAAGCCATATTCAGTTGAATATGCTACAAAGACAACATATTTGATGTTCAAACTCATAAACTTTTTTTTTTTTGTGCAAATAATCATTAACTTTAGAATTTGATGCCAGCAACATGTGACAAAGTAGTTGGGAAAGGTGGAAATAAATACTGAGGAATGCTCATCGAACACTTATTTGGAACATCCGACAGGTGTGCAGGCTAATTGGGAACAGGTGGGTGCCATGATTGGCTATAAAAACAGCTTCCCAAAAAATGCTCAGTCTTTCACAAGAAAGGATGGGGCGAGGTACACCCCTTTGTCCACAACTGCGTGAGCAAATAGTCAAACAGTTTAAGAACAACCTTTCTCAAAGTGACATTGCAAGACATTTAGGGATTTCAACATCTACGCTCTATAATATCATCAAAAGGTTCAGAGAATCTGGAGAAATCACTCCACGTAAGCGGCATGGCCGGAAACCAACATTGAATGACCGTGACCTTCCATCCCTCAGACGGCACTGTATCAAAAACCGACATCAATCTATAAAGGATATCACCACATGGCCTAAAGAACACTTAAGAAAACCACTGTCACTAAATACAGTTTGTCACTACATCTGTAAGTGCAAGTTAAAGCTCTACTATGCAAAGCCAAAGCCATTTATCAACAACATCCAGAAACGCCGCCGGCTTCTCTGGGCCCGACATCATCTAAGATGGACTGATGCAAAGTGGAAAAGTGTTCTGTGGTCTGACAAGTCCACATTTCAAGTTGTTT
Organism: Nerophis ophidion; assembly: GCF_033978795.1. Classification (NCBI taxonomy): domain Eukaryota; kingdom Metazoa; phylum Chordata; class Actinopteri; order Syngnathiformes; family Syngnathidae; genus Nerophis; species Nerophis ophidion. Next base: position 3,294,781 of record NC_084613.1, read on the forward strand.
TTGGAAATATTCGACATCGTGTCATCCGGACCAAAGGGGAAGCGAACCATCCAGACTGTTATCGACGCAAAGTGGAAAAGCCAGCATGTGTGATGGTATGGGGGTGCATTAGTGCCCAAGGCATGGGTAACTTACACATCTGTGAAGGCACCATTAATGCTGAAAGGTACATACAGGTTTTGGAACAACATATGCTGCCATCTAAGCGCCGTCTTTTTCATAGACGCCCCTGCTTATTTCAGCAAATAATGCCAAGCCACATTCAGCACGTGTTACAATAGCGTGGCTTCGTAAAAAAAAAAGAGTGCGGGTACTTTCCTGGCCCGCCTGCAGTCCAGACCTGTCTCCCATGGAAAATGTGTGGCGCATTATGAAGCGTAAAATACGACAGTGGACACCCCGGACTGTTGAAGGACTGAAGCTCTACATAAAACAAGAATGAGACAGAATTCCATTTTCAAAGCTTCAACGATTAGTTTCCTCAGTTCCCAAACGTTTATTGAGTGTTGTTAAAAAAAAAAGGTGATGTAACACAGTGGTGAACATGCCCTTTCCCAACTACTTCGGCACGTGTTGCAGCCATGAAATTTTAAGTTATTTATTATTTGCAAAAAAAAAATAAAGTTTATGAGTTTGAACATCAAATATGTTGTCTTTGTAGCATATTCAACTGAATATGGCTTGAAAAGGATTTGCAAATCATTGTATTCTGTTTATATTTACATCTAACACAATTTCCCAACTCATACGGAAACAGGGTTTATATAAGTAAATCTAATTTTACGCTTTCTAATGCAACTTAAAACAAAGTTAACTCACATGTCCTACTGCAGATGGTCATTATATATGGTCAAATGCAGACTTGTAAGGACAAAATTCTAAGTATTTGAAAATGCTAATGATGATTGTTTGAAAAGTTAACATTAACTGTGGCCAAAGTGAACACTAATGCAATCATAATATACACACTGTATGAGGTGCGGGTATTCTGGGTTTGTTAGCTCGCGGTCTGTCCTGCTCATATTAAAACTAACATTGTGGATGACTGAGAAAAGCAACTAAAGCTACTGTCTAACAAACGTTCTCAGGTGCTGAGAGTGAGACATCTTGCATCCACTTTTAAAGCCAGAGACGAAGAAAAGATACAGACAGACAATGCGATTTATTGATGCAAGCCAAGTGATCAAGTTCATTTATGACTAACGGCCCAGGCTTACAATTGTATGAAATGTTTTTATTGCCTCTGGACGTCCTATTTAATGCTTTATAATGCCATTTAAGAACTTCATTTTTGCAAAATCCATTTGAAGACTTTGAATGCTCTTTAAAGAGTCGCGCAAATCCTGTGTAAACTAAGCTGAGAAGTACTGTTCATTGGGGGTTTTATTCATTTTCAAGTTGTAGGATTTTTTTTTGTAGTTTGAAATGAAACCTAACAGTAAAAGAGCGCTAGGTTTTAATGGCTCTATTCTTGACTCCTGTTCCTTATAAGGACATGCCAGAGAGTCCAAACAACCACAGGAGAAGAAGAATCTCATTAAAACGTGTCCCGGCATCCCTCTTCAAACACTGACTTTATTTCAACAAGCTTTTTAGCACAACTTTATATCAACTGTATATCATTTAAGACTTAAACATTTTAGTGGAACCCCTATTTACAAACTCTTCTATTTGCGAACTTTTCTGTTTACGTACTTTTAGATCGAGCCAAATATGCCTCCGTCTACCAAACATGTTTTGTGTACGCTTCATTAATTCACTTTGTGCTTGATTGTATTGAAGAGAAAACGTTTTTAATTGTGATGAGAACTGACTTTTATGGGGAAAAAAATGCCAAAACTGACTTATTTTACAGCAGAGAAGAATTTTACTGAAATGGATGGATGGATTCTACTAAGGACAACCAGGACATTGAGGAACTTAAAACATGATAGCAGTTGGATTTTAGAAGAAAGTGTGAAAACAATAACGACATCAGGTAGGAAGCCCCCCACCGGTAGGAGTAGAGATCGAGGGTTGGAGGTCACCCGACTCAAACCGATCACAGACAAACTGGGCTTTGTCCAGACTGACCGACTCCAAGACTAGAGTTACGAAGAGCGAGGGTCTTCGTGTAAAAGGTATTTAAGGACAATGGTCGGAGAAAACAGCGGAAAAGTGATTAGGTCCGTAGCTCGGTTGGTAGAGCGGCTGTGCCAGCAACTTGAGGGGTTGCAGGTTCAATTCCCGCTTCCGGCATCCTGGTCACTGCCATTGTGTCCTTGGGCAAGACACTTTACCCACCTGCTCCCAGTGCCACCCACACTGTTTTAAATGTAACTTAGATATTGGCTTTCACTATGTAAAGCGCTTTGAGTCACTAGAGAAAAGCGCTATATAAATATAATTCACTTCACTTCTCGTTCAGCAGCGCCTCTTCCAAGAGGACACACACACACACACACACACATACACATTCACACACATACACGTGCGCGCACACACACACACACACACACACACACACAGGCTCTCCTAACCCCTCCCCTCTCCTTTCTGCTGCTATGCCAAAGGAGCAGGACCTTTGCCAATGTTAACATCCTGTAAGTGGATTTTACATTTAACATTTTTCATTATGGTTGTTCAAGTAAAAGATTTTTGTCATTTCTGATTGTTTGTGAGGGCACCAAAGGGACTTCTGTGTATGTGCGCATACTGTCTACAATTCTCTGTATGAGACCTTCTGTGCTTGGCCAGCTGACCCACCTGAGCTGCACTGGCTGCACATATTCCTTTCGGAACCTCTGGAGCTCGGCCGCCATGGGCTGGTCGCCGTTCCAGAGCGCTTGCCGGTCCTCCTCGGTGGGCTCTGGCTCGGGGATCTCGATCCTAAACAACAACGGTTAGACATTGTAGCTGTGCACTGCAAAATATTTACCACTTGCCAAGATTTAAGCATTTATTTTGAGAAATTTCCCTTCAAGTCTTTGAATTCACATCCCAATCTTAAGTATAGCATGAATAATTATATTTTGTCTATTCTAGTTTAAAAATTGAGAACAAATAAACTTTTGGTTTTCCTCACATTGAAAATCTTGTTCAACATCCCGAGGTTGCTTAGTTTAAGAATTGCAAGCTGAATAATTCTTGTTTTCAGAGTAAAATACTTATTTCCATCTTAAAAGTGCTGCTGATTTGCATCCATCTTCTTCCGCTTATCCGAGGTCGGGTCGCGGGGGCAGCAGCCTAAGCAGGGAAGCCCAGACTTCCCTCTCCCCAGCCACTTCGTCTAGCTCTTCCCGGGGGATCTCAAGGTGTTCCCAGGCCAGCCGGGAGACATAGTCTCCCCAACGTGTCCTCGGTCTTCCCCGTGGCCTCTTACTGGTCGGACGTGCCCTAAACACCTCCCTAGGGAGGCGTTCGTGTGGCATCCTGACCAGATGTCCAAACCAACTCATCTGGCTCCTCTCCATGTGGAGGAGCAGCGGCTTTACATGTGAGGTGGTATAGCTCGGTTGGTAGAGCGGCCGTGCCAGCAACTTGAGGGTTGCAGGTTCGAATCCTGCTTCCGCCATCCTAGTCACTGCCATTGTGTCCTTGGGCAAGACACTTTACCCACCTGCTCCCAGTGCCACCCACACTGGTTTAAAAATGTAAAAAAAAATTGATATTGGGTTTCACTATGTAAAGCGCTTTGAGTCACTAGAGAAAAAGCGCTATATAAATATAATTCACTTTGAGTTCCTCTCGTATGACAGAGCTTCTCACCCTAAGGGAGAGGAAACTCATTTGGGCCGCTTGTACCCGTGATCTTGTCCTTTCGGTCATGACCCAAAGCTCATGACCATAGGTGAGGATGGCAATGTAGATTTGAGCGGTAAATTGAGAGCTTTGCCTTCCGGCTCAGCTCCTTCTTCACCACGACAGATCAATACGGCGTCCGCATTACTGAAGATGCCGCTGTCGATCTCACAATCATAAAAGTGCTGCAGATTTCAAGACATAAAAATCTTAATTTAGGATGACTCATTAAGTAAAATTAACTAGTTGCATAGACAGAACATTTTACAAGTTTTTAGGATTATTTTCTTCTAAAATGTAGTCTTTTAACTTGTATTTTATCAGCTCTTTTTTGCGGTGGTGCTGTGGGAGAGGGACGTGCATACCTGTCAATCAGCAGCGTGAGTAGTTCCTGCGGTTTGCAGAAGGATCGGTACGTGGTCAGAAAGGTGCGTACGAAGTTTGGATCTAAAAAAAAAAAAGAGCAAAGAGTTTCATCAGAAAATGGTGAAGCTGCACTGAAGCACAAATCCACTTTCTACACTTCAGAAAATAATATTATAGAGAAAATGGTGTTGGGGGTAGTAGCCCATGGACCAATTATTGTCGCTTCTGAACAAGTCAGCTTTCACCGGCGCCAAGTTAGGCTGTTGGCCTACGTCAGGGGTGTCCAAACTTTTTCCACAGAGATCCGCACACGGAAGAATTTAAGCAATTTAAGGGCCATTTTGATATTTTTCATTTTCAAACCATAACAAAGTATATTGATTTTTTTTTTAATCCTTAGGGCTCCTGGGGAGCATAGAGGGTCTCAGTCACTAAAATTAAAAAAAAAAGTCGAATTATTATTATTATTTTTTTATTTAATGCTTACAGTAAATCTCTATATCAACTTGAGGTTGATATAAAGTAAAACAAATAAGGTTTTATGCCTTTTATGTCAAAGACAACTTTGTTTTTTTTATAGTAAAACTGAAATATGCAGAATTTACATAGATAGATAGATAGATAGTGAGAGAGACAGAGACAGAGAGAGAGATAGACAGACAGACAGACAGATAGATGGATAGAGAGAGAGACAAAGACAGAGATAGATAGACAGACAGACAGATAGATAAATAGAGAGAGAGAGAGAGAAAGAGAGAGAGAGATAGATAGAGAGAGAGATAGACAGACAGACAGACAGACATAAAGAGAGACGGACGGACGGACGGACGGACGGACGGACGGACGGACGGACGGACGGACAGACAGACAGACAGACAGACAGACAGACAGACAGACAGACAGACAGACAGACAGACAGACAGACAGACAGACAGACAGACAGACAGACAGACAGACAGACAGACAGACAGACAGATAGATAGATAGATAGATAGATAGATAGATAGATAGATAGATGGATAGATGGATAGATGGATAGATGGATAGATGGATAGATAGATAGATAGATAGATAGATAGATAGATAGATAGATAGATAGATAGATGGATAGATAGATAGTACTTTATTGACTCCTTCAGGAGAGTTCCTTTATTCTGCAATTAAAGTCCTCAAAGATCAATAATGCAGGACACCATTGATTTTAATTATTTAATATTTTTGAGTAATCACAGTGAAAAGTTCAATAAAATCCTACTAAATATATTTGAGATCCGAAAGGTTTCCCACTCATAAAGTGATGCATTTTTATTAGTTTTTTTTTCTTTTAACACTTAAATTTCAAGATCAACTTCCGATATATCTGTCGATTTTAAGTTTGAACTATAATTTTGTTTGTTTTATGCTCGTTTGTCAAAACTGTGATGTTTTTATATGGCAACCACACAACATATGCAATATTTTTTCCACATAAAACATTTTAAAGTGGTAATTTTTAAGTAATAATTCATTATAACAGATTTTGTTGTCCTTTTTTTTAAGCAATGGAAAAGAAAGAAAATAAAGACAAAAGGAAAAAAAAACTGCCTGCATAGCAGTTTTGTGTCAACATTGCCACTTTTTCTCATTAGATTTCACCTCATTCCACTTTTTTTAAATGTTTATTTTTTATTTTTGCAATACTATCAATTTTGCAATTTTTTGCAGAATGTGCGGCGGGCCGGTAAACAATTGGCTGCGGGCCGCACTTTGGACAGCCCTGGCCTACGTGATCTAGCAGAGGGAACTGTGGTGAAAAAAAGAAGCCTGCCCGCTAGCAGTGATCTTTTAAAGCATGGGTTTCAAACCCTGGCCGCCGTGTAATTTCGTTTAGCCCTTGAGTCAATATCAAGTTAGCATTAGAGCTGGCCCGCCGGTTTACTAACACTCATCCTTGCCAACCTTCCTAATTTTCCTGGGAGACTCCCAAATTTCAGTGCTCCTCCCGAAGATCTCCCGGGGCAACCATTCTCCCGAATTCCACCCAGACAACAATATTGGGGTCGTGCCTTTAGCGTCCCCTACAACCCGACGTCACGTCCGCGTTTCCTCCTTACAATCAGCGTGCCAGTCCAGTCACGTTATATATGCAGCTTCTACACACACATGAGTGAATGCAATACATACTTGGTCAACAGCCATACAGGTCACACTGAGGGTGGCCGTATAAACAACTTTACCACTGTTACAAATATGCACCACACTGTGAACCCACACCAAACAAGAATGACAAACACATTTCGGGAGAACATCCGCACCGTAACACAACAGAACAAATATCCACGATCCCTTGCAGCACTAACTCTTCCTGGACGCTACAATATACACCCCTGCTACCACCATCTCTCCCCCCCCACCTCAATGAACTGGCATCAAAGAAAAGATGGCAGGTATCAGATTAGATCAGTGTGTGGCAAACTGAGCAGTAAAAAGGCCTAAGTGGTTGATTTATTCATTTATTCAGGTTGTATTAGCCTGTGGAAAAAGTTAATGTTGATACTTTAGTGAATTGAAGTGAATTCTATTTATATAGCGCTTTTTCTCTAGTGACTCAAATCACTTTACATAGTGAAACCCAATATCTAAGTTACATTCAAAGCAGTGTGGGTGGCACTGGGAGCAGGTGGGTAAAGTGTCTTGCCCAAGGACACAACGGCAGTGACTAGGTTGGCAGAAGCGGGAATCGAACCTGCAACCCTCAAGTTGCCGGCACGGCCACTCTACCAATCGAGCTAAACCGCCTTTACTTATATAATATACTTTACCTCAGAAGGCTGCAAATAGAAAAGAGGTATTCAATTTTTTATTTAAATCGTATTTAATATACCATTGTTTTTTGAAAGTTTCTTTTGCACTATGAAGTTATATAAGTGTTGCTTGTTCCATATTCAGTGCTAAAGCAAATCAGTGTAGCAAACTGAGCAATAACTACCGTTTTATTCATGCACTTTCTCTTGCTACTTCAAGACTTGAATGTTTGATTTATTCATTATTATTTTATTTTCAAATGTATTATTAGCCTGTGGAAAAAAGTTTATTTTGATATTTACCTCAGAAGGCTGCAAATAGAAAAGAGACATTACATTTTTATTTACATTTTATTTGATATGCCAATGACATTTTTTTATTATTATTTGAAACTGGATTTTGCATGTCACTATAATGTCATACAAGCCTTGCTTTTTCAATATTTAATGTAAAACTTGTTTGGGTCCCAATTAGAAGGTGAATTATTTCAACCTTGGCCCGTGGCTTTGTTCAGTTTTACATTTTGGCCCACTCTGTATTTGACACCCCTGTTTTAAAGGCCTACTGAAAGCCACTACTAGCGACCACACAGTCTGATAGTTTATATATCAATGATGAAATATTAACATTGCAACACATGCCAATACGGCCTTTTTAGTTTACTAAATTGCAATTTTAAATTTCGCGCCGAACTATCCTGCTGAAACGTCTCGGTATGATGATGTCACGCATTGTAGAGGACATTTTGTTCCAGCACCGTTCCCAGCTATAAGTCGTCTGTTTCTATCGCATAATTCCACAGTATTCTGGACATCTGTGTTGCTGAATCTTTTGCAATTTGTTCAATGAATAATGGAGACGTCAAAGAAGAAAGCTGTAGGTGGGAAGCGGTGTATTGCGGCCGCCTTTAACAACACAAACACAGCCGGTGTTTCATTGTTTACATTCCCGAAAGATGACAGTCAAGCTTTACTATGGAACAGAGCGGTCAAGCGAACACGGTTGGATTGGACCACACACACAAAGTACAGTGTATTATGCAGCCATCATTTCGAAAGATCGTGTTTCGAAGAGGGTCCCTTGCGAAGGGCAGAGATGGGCATCGCCACCACCCGTCGACTGGTGCTGAAGAAAGGTGCGGGGGCAACCTTCAGGTTGTACAGGTACCACCATATAATCTCACTAAAACACTAGTAACACAATAAGCATGTAGATTCCTAAAGTAGCCTTAAGCTTGACGCTCCTCTACTATCACATTCACTCCGCTTGCTGCGGCAACAACAAAACAAAACTGCAGACGTTCTTCTTCGTTTGTATAGTTTACTTGTGATCTTAATAATTCAAAAAATAAAACGGTCACGATGTGGGAACAAATGAATGACAAAATTAAGAGTTTGTTGCAGTACTAGTTAGAAAAAGTACGAGTGAGTTAAAAAAACTGTGTGACTCGATCCCACCGCACCTGACAGCCATTACCCATAACACCTTGCGTCCAAAAACCACACAGATCCTTCCGCCATATATGCACTTAAAACAGTTACGTCATCAAATCATTTTGACAAATGTAATATTTACAATTAAAGTGAGATTTATATAATTACTCTAAGCATTTAATATATCAATTTTCTTATCATGCAAATAAAGTAAATAGTCCCCTTTTGGCTGAATAAACATAAAGCACCTTCCATAAAATGTAAATTAACTTAAACAGTATTTAGGCTCCTACAGAGCAGATAATGGATTTTCCAGAATTATCCTTGTAAATTTGTCTGATAACATCTGAATCGCTCCTGCTGTATATAGTCTTTTTTTTCCTCTTGTCCTTCACTCTCACTTTCCTCATCCACAAATCTTTCATCCTCGCTCAATTTAATGGGGAAATCGTCGTTTTCTCGGTCCGAATCGCTCTCGCTGCTGGTGGCCATGATTGTAAACAATGTTCAGATGTGAGGAGCTCCACAACCCGTGACATCACGCGCACATCGTCTGCTACCTGCCAGCTTTTTTATCAGCACCAAAAGTTGTGAATTTTATCGTGGATGTTCTCTACTAAATCCTTTCAGCAAAAATATGGCGAAATGATCAAGTATGATACATAGAAAGGAGCTGCTATCCCCGTTTAAATAAGAAAATCTCATTTCAGTAGGCCTTTAAGGAAACATTTCAGACAGTATTTAGGCTCCTACAGAGCAGATAAGGGATTTTCCAGAATAATCCTTGTAAATGTGTCTAATAACATCTGAATCGCTCCCGCTGTATGTAGTCTTTTTTTTTTCTCTAGTCCTTCACTCTCACTTTCCTCATCCACGAATCTTTCATCCTCGCTCAAATTAATGGGGAAATCGTTGTTTTCTCGGTCCAAATCGCTCTCACTGCTGGTGGCCATGATTGTAAACAATGTTCAGATGTGAGGAGCTCAACAACCCGTGACGTCACGCGCACATCGTATGCTACTTCCGGTACAGGCAAGGCTTTTTTATTAGCGACCAAAAGTTGCAAACTTTATCAACGATGTTCTCTACTAAATCCTTTCAGCAAAAATATGGCGATATCACGAAATGATCAAGTATGACACACAGAATGGACCTGATATCCCCGTTTAAATAAGAACATCTAATTTCAGTAGGCCTTTAAAGAAACATTTCAGACAGTATTTAGGCTCCTACAGAGCAGATAAGGGATTTTCCAGAATTATCCTTGTAAATTTGTCTGATAACATCTGAATCGCTCCTGCTGTATATAGTCTTTTTTTTTCTCTAGTCCTTCACTCTCACTTTCCTCATCCACGAATCTTTCATCCTCGCTCAAATTAATGGGGAAACCGTCATTTTCTCGGTCTGAATCGCTCTCGCTGCTGGTGGCCATGATTGTAAACAATGTTCAGATGTGAGGAGCTCCACAACCCGTGACGTCACGCGCACATCGTCTGCTACCTGCCAGCTTTTTTATCAGCACCAAAAGTTGTGAATTTTATCGTGGATGTTCTCTACTAAATCCTTTCAGCAAAAATATGGCGAAATGATGAAGTATGACACATAGAATGGAGCTGCTATCCCCGTTTAAATAAGAAAATCTCATTTCAGTAGGCCTTTAAAGAAACATTTCAGACAGTATTTAGGCTCCTACAGAGCAGATAAGGGATTTTCCAGAATTATCCTTGTAAATTTGTCTAATAACATCTGAATCGCTCCCGCTGTATATAGTCTTTTTTTTTTTTCCTCTAGTCCTTCACTCTCACTTTCCTCATCCACAAATCTTTCATCCTCGCTCAAATTAATGGGGAAATTGTCGTTTTCTCGGTCTGAATCGCTCTCGCTGCTGGTGGCCATGATTGTAAACAATGTTCAGATGTGAGGAGCTCCACAACCCGTGACGTCACGCGCACATCGTCTGCTACTTCCGGTACAGGCAAGGCTTTTTTATCAGCACCTAAAGTTGCAAACTTTATCGTGGATGTTCTCTACTAAATCCTTTTAGCAAAAATATGGCAATATTGCGAAATGATCAAGTATGAGACATAGAATGGACCTGCTATCCCCGTTTAAATAAGAACATCTCATTTCAGTAGGTCTTTAAAGAAACATTTCAGACAGTATTTAGGCTCCTACAAAGCAGATAAGGGATTTTCCAGAATTATCCTTGTAAATTTGTCTAATAACATCTGAATCGCTCCCGCTGTATATAGTCTTTTTTTTTCTCTCTAGTCCTTCACTCTAACTTTCCTCATCCACGAATCTTTCATCCTCGCTCAATTTAATGGGGAAATCGTCGTTTTCTCGGTCCGAATCGCTCTCGCTGCTGGTGGCCATGACTGTAAACAATGTTCAGATGTGAGGAGCTCCACAACCCGTGATGTCACGCGCACATCGTCTGCTACTTCCGGTACAGGGAAGGCTTTCTTATTAGCGACCACAAGTTGCGAACTTTATCGTGGATGTTCTCTACTAAATCCTTTCAGCAAAAATATGGCAATATGGCGAAATGATGAAGTATGACACATAGAATGGAGCTGCTATCCCCGTTTAAATAAGAACATCTCATTTCAGTAGGCCTTTAAAGAAACATTTCAGATAGTATTTAGGCTCCTACAAAGCAGATAAGGGATTTTCCAGAATTATCCTTGTAAATGTGTCTAATAACATCTGAATCGCTCCCGCTGTATATAGTCTTTATTTTTTTCTCTAGTCCTTCACTCTCACTTTCCTCATCCACAAATCTTTCATCCTCGCTCAATTTAATGGGGAAATTGTCGTTTTCTCGGTCCGAATCGCTCTCGCTGCTGGTGGCCATGATTGTAAACAATGTTCAGATGTGAGGAGCTCCACAACCCGTGACGTCACGCGCACATCGTCTGCTACCTGCCAGCTTTTTTATCAGCACCAAAAGTTGCGAATTTTATCGTGGATGTTCTCTACTAAATCCTTTCAGCAAAAATATGGCGAAATGATGAAGTATGATACATAGAATGGAGCTGCTATCCCCGTTTAAATAAGAACATCTCATTTCAGTAGGCCTTTAAAGAAACATTTCAGACAGCATTTAGGCTCCTACAAAGCAGATAAGGGATTTTCCAGAATTATCCTTGTAAATTTGTCTAATAACATCTGAATCGCTCCCGCTGTACATAGTCTTTTTTTCTCTCTAGTCCTTCACTCTCACTTTCCTCATCCACGAATCTTTCATCCTCGCTCAAATTAACGGGGAAATCGTTGTTTTCTCGGTCCGAATCGCTCTCGCTGGTGGTGGCCATGATTGTAAACAATGTTCAGATGTGAGGAGCTCCACAACCCGTGACGTCACGCGCACATCGTCTGCTACTTCCGGTACAGGCAAGGCTTTTTTATTAGCGACCAAAAGTTGCAAACTTTATCAACGATGTTCTCTACTAAATCCTTTCAGCAAAAATATCACGAAATGATCAAGTATGACACAAAGAATGGACCTGATATCCCCGTTTAAATAAGAACATCTAATTTCAGTAGGCCTTTAAAGAAACATTTCAGACAGTATTTAGGCTCCTACAAAGCAGATAAGGGATTTTCCAGAATTATCCTTGTAAATTTGTTTAATAACATCTGAATCGCTCCCGCTGTATATAGTCTTTTTTTTCTCTCTAGTCCTTCACTCTAACTTTCCTCATCCACGAATCTTTCATCCTCGCTCAATTTAATGGGGAAATCGTCGTTTTCCCGGTCCGAATCGCTCTCGCTGCTGGTGGCCATGATTGTAAACAATGTTCAGATGTGAGAAGCTCCACAACCCGTGACGTCACGCGCACATCGCCTGCTACTTCCAGCACAGGCAAGGCTTTTTTATTAGCGGCCAAAAGTTGCCAACTTTATCGTGGATGTTCTCTACTAAATCCTTTCAGCAAAAATATGGCGAAATGATCAAGTATGACAAATAGAATGAAGCTGCTATCCCCGTTTAATCCCCGCTGTGAACGGGAGCTCTCGCTGCTGTTTTGGATCCGCTTTGGACTGGACTGGACTTGGACTGGACTCTTGCGACTTTGTTGGATCCATTATGGATTGAACTTTCACAGTATCATGTTAGACCCGCTCCACATCCATTGCTTTCCTCCTCTCTAAGGTTCTATGTAGGCCTACCGAGGATGTCGTAGTGGTTTGTGTTGTGGTTTGTGCAGCCCTTTGAGACACTAGTGATTTAGGGCTATATAAGTCAACATTGATTGATTGATTGATTGATTAAATAAGAAAATCTCATTTCCCAGGCCTTTAAAGAAACATTTTCATCCATCCATTTTCTACCAGTTGTCCCTCTCGGGTGGCTGTGGGGCTGGAGCTTATCCCAGCTGCACGAGTCGCCACCTCCTCCTCATGGCAGGGCCAACACAAACAAGCAATCACACTCACATTAAGGCAAATCGAGGCTATTAGAACTTGGCGGAGGTCTGATTTAGTTGACTTTGTTTTAGCAAAGAAGATGTGTTGGCGTGTCTTACCAGCATACATGTGGTAGGTGAGTCTCTCTATGAGCTTCACCACCGTGCCCGCCTTGATGATGGGGATGCCCGTTTTGCTCTGCACTTTGTCCTCAAAAACGATATTCTCCTCAGAGTCCTGCACGGCAAAGCGGTAAACCTCGGGCGAGGGCAGCCTGAGCGGGTGTGCCCGTTCCTCGTGCTGCAGCATGGTGTCCAACATGCGGTCCAGGGTGGAGCGGTACTGGAGGGTCACCAGCGCCGCCATCCACGCCGCTTTCTCCTCGCCGGTCCGCGCGCAGAAGACGGCGCAGTTCTCGTCCTTGCCCATCAGTTCGAAGGCGTGCCGGAGCTCGGGCGAGTCCTCGCGGTCCACGATGCGGACCTTCCTGAGCACAAACTTTTCCTTCAGACGGTACTCGGCGCCGCTGCCCGAACCCGGCAGCCGGGAGCTCTGATTGGCCTTGCAGCTGATCATGAGGCCGTCGAAGAGGAAGTTGTGGCGCTCGTGTTTAGCGCCCGCTCGCAGGAGCGGACCTTCCAGGATGAACTCGCTGCAGCACTGGCCGATGTCCTTGCCTTCCCAGCCGTCGATGCTCTTCTGGATCTCGTTCATGCGCTTGATGGCCAGCTGTTTGCTACGGACCTGCCGGCTGTACAGGCGGTACATGGGCTCCCTACAGGGGGGGGAAGACAAACAAGACACATCACACTGGAGGAACACTTAACTTGCACATATGTCAAAACTGGGCTTTGATTTGTTTTTTTATACAAACCCTGTTTCCATATGAGTTGGGAAATTGTGTTAGATGTAAATATAAACAGAATACAATGATTTGCAAATCCTTTTCAACCCATATTCAGTTGAATATGCTACAAAGACAACATATTTGATGTTCAAACTCATCAACATTTTTTTTTTATTAACTTTAGAATTTGATGCCAGCAACACATGACAAAGAAGTTGGGAAAGGTGGCAATAAATACTGATAAAGTTGAGGAAAGCTCATCAAACACTTATTTGGAACATCCCACAGGTGTGCAGGCTAATTGGGAACAGGTGGGTGCCATGATTGGCTATAAAAACAGCTTCCCAAAAAAATGCTCAGTCTTTCACAAGAAAGGATGGGGCGAGGTACACCCCTTTGTCCACAACTGTGTGAGCAAATAGTCAAACAGTTTAAGAACAACCTTTCTCAAAGTGACATTGCAAGAAATTTAGGGATTTCAACATCTACGCTCCATAATATCATCAAAAGGTTCAGAGAATCTGGAGAAATCACTCCACGTAAGCGGCATGGCCGGAAACGAACATTGAATGACCATGACCTTCCATCTGTGTCAAAAACCCACGTCAATCTCTAAAGGATATCACCACATGGGCTCAGAAAACCACTGTCACTTAATACAGTTGGTCGCTACATCTGTAAGTGCAAGTTAAAGCTCTACTATGCAAAGCGAAAGCCATTTATCAACAACATCCAGAAACGCCGCCGGCTTCTCTGGGCCCGAGATCATCTAAGATGGACTGATGCAAAGTGGAAAAGTGTTCTGTGGTCTGACGAGTCCACATTTGAAATTGTTTTTGGAAATATTCGACATTGTGTCATCCAGACCAAAGGGGAAGCGAACCATCCAGACTGTTATCGACGCAAATTTGAAAAGCCAGCATGTGTGATGGTATGGGGGTGCATTAGTGCCCAAGGCATGGGTAACTTACACATCTGTGAAGGCACCATTAATGCTGAAAGGTACATACAGGTTTTGGAACAACATATGCTGCTGTCTTTTTCATGGACGCCCCTGCTTATTTCAGCAAGACAATGCCAAGCCACATTCAGCACGTGTTACAACAGCGTGGCTTTGTAAAAAAAAGAGTGAGGGTACTTTCCTGGCCTGCCTGCAGTCCAGACCTGTCTGCCATGGAAAATGTGTGGTGCATTATGAAGCGTAAAATACGACAGCGGAGACCCCGGACTGTTGAAGGACTGAAGCTCTACATAAAACAAGAATGGGAAAGAATTCCACTTTCAAAGCTTCAACAATTAGTTTCCTCAGTTCCCAAACGTTTATGGAGTGTTGTTAAAAGAAAAGGTGATGTAACACAGTGGTGAACATGCCCTTTCCCAACTACTTTGGCACGTGTTGCAGCCATGAAATTCTAAGTGAATTATTGTTTGCAAGAAAAAAATAAAGTTTATGAGTTTGAACATCAAATATGTTGTCTTTGTGGTGCATTCTGTTGAATATGGGTTGAAAAGGATTTGCAAATCATTGTATTCTAACACAATATCTCAACTCATATGGAAACGGGGTTTGTAAAACACTTTAACATAAAATCTGCTTAGTGAGAAGAATTATCAGCAAATATCACCCCTATTGAGATATTTAATCTCACTCAGAATTCAGTTTTTGCAGTGTGTATTCCAACTTTATCCAGATCTTCATGGCTTTCTAGGCCCAAACACCAACCCCCTACAAAATTTTACGTTGTCGGCATAATCTTGCAAACAGCTTTTGCTTACATTTTTAAATGTATTTTCAGTTCTGACATCAAGCATTAAACCGGACAAAAAGGGACAAGGGGTAGAAAATGGATGGACGGATGTCTTACTGCCCTGTTCTGTGGACATACCCGGGTTTTCGCCGAGGCTGCTGTTTGGCATAGATGCGCTCCACGCTGCACTGGAGGTTGAGCAGCGCCGTGATGGCCTGTTTGAGACATTCCCTGTCGTCCTGGTCCTCACTGCGCTCCTGGAGTTGCTGCAAAGCGGCGGAGGTGTGAGAGAGAGGAGTTCCGCCTGCTGTTTCCATTGGAGAGAAACATCTCCTACCTGCAGGAGCTCAAAGTAGTGCATGCAGTGGTAAACAGGCACCATCATAAGCTGCGGAAGGACGTACTGGACGGCTTCTTTGAAGCCTTCTGCTACGGACTGCAGAGACACAAAAACATGAGATGATTAACAGGAAAACAAAACTCTTCAACGTAGGGCTGGGCGATATATATATCGATATATCGCGGGTTTGACTATATGGTGATATTGGAGTATACGTTCTCACGCAGTTGCTTTTAGCTGCAGGCATTAAACTACAGGCTCTTCTCACTCTTTCTTGTCTCTGCGTCTCACAGAGATGTAAAACAAGCACACCTTATTACGCGGAGAAGAAAGGTAGCAGCATGGGTAACGTTAGCTGTGGTAATACGAGAGAAAGAAGGTGCCAATCTGGTAACAAATGAAGGAATACTTAATTCCCAAGAAAAACAGCAATGGGTCTAACGTCTGGCGGTGGTTTGGCTTCAAGCGGGAAAATGTCGAACAGACAACCGTAATTTGTCAAGTGTGGGGCAAAATCGTTGCTACAAACAGTAGCATTACTGCTAATATGTAGCATCATTTGAAAAGTCAACCACTAGAGCAGTGGTTCTCAAATGGGGGTACTTGAAGGTAGGCCAAGGGGTATGTGAGATTTTAAAAAAATATTCTAAAAATAGCAACAATTCAAAAATCCTTTATAAAGATATTTATTGAATAATACTTCAACAAAATATGAATTTAAGTTCATAAACTGTACAAAGAAATGCAACAATGCAATATTCAGTGTTGACAGCTGGATTTTTTGTGGACATGTTCCATAAATATTGATGTTAAAGATTTCTTTTTTTGTGAAGAAATGTTTAGAATGAAGTTGATGAATCCAGATGGATCTCTATTACAATCCCCAAAGAGGGGACTTTAAGTTGATGACTACTTCTATGTGTAGAAATCTTTATTTATAATTGAATCACTTGTTTATTTTTCAACAAGTTTTTAGTTATTTTTAAACATCTTTTTTTCCAAATAGTTAAAGAAAGACCACTACAAATGAGCAATATTTTGCACTGCTTTTACACTTTAATAAATCACAAACTGATGACATAGTGCTGTATTTTACCTTTTTATCTCTTTTTTTCAACCAAAAATTATTTACTCTGATTAGGGGGTACTTGAATTAAAAAAAATGTCCACAGGGGGTACATCACTGAAAAAAGGTTGAGAACCACAGCGCTAGAGAATGAAGAGTGCTTGAAACTTGTCAACATCTCCATTCTGTGTCAGACCAATAAAATTCTGAGGTAACCATTTCCACATCAACACCGTATGAAAAAAATAGTCAACAACAGAAGGAGATAATGTCCGCAGGAACCTACCACATAGTGAAGGACATACACTATTTGACAGTTATTGAAATATCTTGTGTGACATCATGCACAAAAGTGCACTTTATTTGTTTTAAACGATTGTAGTGGCGTTCTGTACAAAAAGTGCACTTTAATGGAGTGTTGTTTTGATATGTCATCTTAGTGACATCATGCACAAAAGTGCACTCATAGCTTGTTTTAAAATATCTCTGACAATCTTGCACTTTCTGTTTTGGAAATGACATGAATGTTTGTGCTACTGCTTAATAACTGTTTCATAAATACACTTTTAGTTGTGATTTCCCTTTCTGCATGAAAGTTTAAAAGTAGCATATATTAATGCAGTATGAAGAAGAATGTTTGAATGTAGACACATAGAATCATCATACTACTGTGATTATATGCATCAAGTGTTCATTCAAGGCTGAGGCTAAATATCCAGATAAATATGGTGTATCGTGACATGGCCTAAAAATATCGAGATATTAAAATAAGGCATATGGTCCAGCTGTACTTCCACATCTTCACAAACATGTCTACTCTTATCCTGATATAACGCTGTGAAATATTTACACCCTCCAAAAAGCTACATGTGTCTCACTCGATGTGCTTTATTCACCAGGTGCATCAATCAAGCAAAAAGCAGCTCTGATGCACATCTTTGTGCTTCCAACAGCTGACCTGATAAGACGCGGGGATGGAGGAAGGGAGCGAGGCAGCAAAGTAACCCGAGATGTGTCCATCATGGCATCCATTTAAAATCTCCTCTTCCCCTGATGGGACATGCTTGGGATCAATAGCTGATAAAGAAGAGTCCACAGAGCTCAGATTCAAATTATTTGGTGTCAAATTCACTGTTGTGGCAGGGAAAAGTACATTTTACTTTAGTCACTGTCCTAATACTGTACATCTGAGCCTACAGTCATGAATTAGCAGATGTCAGATGCCGCTAATAATTATCATTCTTCCCCGGACCATAGGGCGCACTGGATTATGTCAAGTGGCTGGGGAGAGGGAAGTCTGGGCTTCTCTGCTTAGGCTGCTGCCCCCGTGACCCCACCTCGGATAAGCGGAAGAAAATGGATGGATTATGTATTTTAAGTGCATCTTACAGTGTGAAAAATACAGTATTTTGAACTCTGCAAGGTCTTCACTGGCTGTCCCGTTCTTCTACTTCAACCATTGATGTTACATATGCCTCTGCTTTCCCTGTTTGACACCATTTTCTATTCGCATACCGGTAGTCATAATTTGCATCTACTACTATTACCGACATTATATTGTCACGTGGGGGTCGCATTTTAATGCGGGATCGTTCCTCCAACGCAAACATAGACACTCCGGACAACAACTAAAAGGTAAGAATGATTTAATAACAAAACACTGGTACAAAAACAGACGAAAAGAAACGCGTGGCGAAAGCACAGAAGCTAATGCTAACACTAGCACAGGATCAGGTAACAAGAAATCTAGAATTACCAACGAAACAGTTGCGTACCGCAAACAAGGGACCAAGACCGACTGACGGGACAAGGCAGGCTTAAATAAGGAAGTAATTAACAAAAACAGGTGTGCGTCTGGAACCCTCAGCAGGTGAAATTAATATGTTGCCATGGTGACCAAACTGACTCACAAAAAGGTACACAAACAACAAAGGAAGTCCAAACTAACAGAAAATAACTAAACTAAACATAATCCAGACTACGGATCATGACATATATAAGCTATTGCACCGATGTGTGTGTGCTTAAGCGACGAGACGAAGAAGAAGACATTTAAGGACAACATGTTCCCATTTAAACTGTCCCCGCTTTGAACGCACATCACGCCATCCAGCCGCGTACAACTTCCATCTTATTATAACCGGAGGCTGCCACCCAGACGGGGAAGAAATAAGCCCCCCGGCGATGTGGCCGCCTGGCCTATTTTTAAAAGGCGATGTAATTTAGCAGTAAAGCTAGTGGCCATTGAGGAGCCGCCAGACCGAGCACGTGCAGAGAAGACACTGCTGGCTGACTGACTGCAACACATTTGTATCCCACTGGGTCAGCGGCCCCTCATATTCTCTCTGCTGATGCTAACCTTCAAAACAGCTGTGTCGTATATCGCATACAACAACATAATAGTAGATGTCATATATCACATACAAAGTAATAAATGTCATATATCACATACAACAACATAATAGTAGATGTCATATATCACATACAAAGTAATAAATGTTATATATCACATACATCAACATAATAGTAGATGTCATATATCACATAAAAAGTAATAAATGTCATATATCACATACAACAACATAATAGTAGATGTCATATATCACATACAAAGTAATAAATGTCATATATCACATACAAAGTAATAAATGTCATATATCACATACAAAGTAATAAATGTCATATATCACATACAACAAAGTAATAGTAGATGTCATATATCACATACAAAGTAATGAATGTCATATATCACATACAAAGTAATAAATGTCATATATCACATACAACAACATAATAGTAGATGTCATTTATCACACACAAGTAATAAATGTCATATATCACATACAAAGAAATAAATGTCATATATCACATACAAAGTAATAAATGTCATATATCACATACAAAAATGTAATAGTAGATGTCATTTATCACATACAAAGTAATAAATGTCATATATCACATACAAAAATGTAATAGCAGAGGTCATTTATCACACACAAGTAATAAATGTCATACATCACATACAAAGTAATAAATGTCATATATCACATACAAAGTAATAAATGTCATATATCACATACAACAACATAATAGTAGATGTCATTTATCACACACAAGTAATAAATGTCATATATCACATACAAAGAAATAAATGTCATATATCACATACAAAAATGTAATAGTAGATGTCATTTATCACATACAAAGTAATAAATGTCATATATCACATACAAAAATGTAATAGTAGATGTCATTTATCACATACAAAGTAATAAATGTCATATATCACATACAAAAATGTAATAGCAGAGGTCATTTATCACACACAAGTAATAAATGTCATATATCACATACAAAGTAATAAATGTCATATATCACATACAAAAATGTAATAGTAGATGTCATTTATCACATACAAAGTAATAAATGTCATATATCACATACAAAAATGTAATAGCAGAGGTCATTTATCACACACAAGTAATAAATGTCATATATCACATACAAAGTAATAAATGTCATATATCACATACAAAGTAATAAATGTCATATATCACATACAAAGTAATAAATGTCATATATCACATACAACAACATAATAGTAGATGTCATTTATCACACACAAGTAATAAATGTCATATATCACATACAAAGAAATAAATGTCATATATCACATACAAAAATGTAATAGTAGATGTCATTTATCACACACAAGTAATAAATGTCATATATCACATACAAAGTAATAAATGTCATATATCACATACAAAGTAATAAATGTCATATATCACATACAAAGTAATAAATGTCATATATCACATACAAAAATGTAATAGTAGATGTCATATATCACATACAAAGTAATAAATGTCATATATCACATACAAAAATGTAATAGCAGATGTCATTTATCACACACAAGTAATAAATGTCATATATCACATACAAAGTAATAAATGTCATATATCACATACAAAGTAATAAATGTCATATATCACATACAAAAATGTAATAGTAGATGTCATTTATCACATACAAAGTAATAAATGTCATATATCACATACAAAGTAATAAATGTCATATATCACATACAACAACATAATAGTAGATGTCATATATCACATACAAAGTAATAAATGTCATATATCACATACAACAAAGTAATAGTAGATGTCATTTATCACATACAAAGTAATAAATGTCATATATCACATACTACAACATAATAGTAGATGTCATATATCACATACAAAGTAATAAATGTCATATATCACATACAAAGTAATAAATGTTATATATCACATACAACAAAGTAATAGTAGATGTCATATATGACATACAAAGTAATAAATGTCATATATCACATACAACAAAGTAATAGTAGATGTCATATATCACATACAACAACGTAATAGTACCAGTAGATGTCAATATCACATACAACAAAGTAATAGTAGATGTCATATATCACATACAACAACGTAATAGTACCAGTAGATGTCAATATCACATACTACAAAGTAATAGATGTCATATATCACATACAACATAATAGATGTCAAATATCACATACAACATAACAGATGTCATATATCACATACAACATAATAGATGTCAAATATCACATACAACATAATAGATGTCATATATCACATACAACATAATAGATGTCATATATCACATACAACATAATAGATGTCAAATATCACATACAACATAATAGATGTCATATATCACACACAACATAATATATGTCATATATAATCTCCAACAGGGGTAGGGAACCTATGGATCTAGAGCCAGATGTGGCTCTTTTGATGACCACATCTGGCTCTCGGATAAATCTTAGCTGACGTTGCTTAACACAAAAAGTAATTAATA
Organism: Nerophis ophidion; assembly: GCF_033978795.1. Classification (NCBI taxonomy): domain Eukaryota; kingdom Metazoa; phylum Chordata; class Actinopteri; order Syngnathiformes; family Syngnathidae; genus Nerophis; species Nerophis ophidion. The sequence goes on from NC_084613.1 coordinate 3,316,439, forward strand.
ATTCCGCTGGTAATCACAGTGTTAAAAATAACGTTCAAAATATAAAACATTCTCATGCATTTTAATCCATCCATCCGTGTCTATCCCACCTGTTCAAGAAGTCGCATTAATGGTCAAAAGTATTTGATTTATTATTGGTGACCTTCAGAATAACAATGTTATAAAAAGAATAAGAGATGCAAGCATTTAGTTGTTGTAATTAGGGAAAGTCCAAATAAAAGAGGAGGCGTAGAATTCTCTTGTCAGAGCGTGGGACGACACTGTACAAGTGTACAGCTCTACACCTTTCTCCTCATTGAGCTAAATTGAATCCAGTCTCTGTTTAATTCCTTGCTTCTTGTCATCAGTGTTTGAACCTGACAGTTACATTCAGTGTTAAAAATATTATACGGCTCTCAAGGAAATACATTTTAACACATTTGGCTTTCATGGCTCTCTCAGCCAAAAAGGTTCCCGACCCCTGTATTCAGTGTTGTAGATCAGGGGTCGGGAACCTCCATCCATCCATTTTCTACCGCTTATTCCCTTTCGGGGTCGCGGGGGGCGCTGGCGCCTATCTCAGCTACAATCGGGCGGAAGGCAGGGTACACCCTGGACAAGTCGCCACCTCATCGCAGGGCCAACACAGATAGACAGACAACATTCACACTCACATTCACACACTAGGGCCAATTTAGTGTTGCCAATCAACCTATCCCCAGGTGCATGTCTTTGGAAGTGGGAGGAAGCCGGAGTACCCGGAGGGAACCCACGCATTCACGGGGAGAACATGCAGAACCTTTTTGGCTTAAAACTGAAAGATAAGGAAGACTTCCATAAACAAGTTATCGATGCTTTTGATCAGAAGGAGCTGCGCATGGACTTCATTTATAAGTAAAGGTAAGACCATAATAACGTTTTTTTTTTTATTAAATGTGATTTTCATGATGGTATCCTTACATCACACTCAAATTTAGTAGCGCAGGCCTAAATTTACCGCATGCCTTTGGTAAACGCCGGAGTGAGAAGAGGTTTTAAATTAATTAGCGCCCCGGTGGCAATTCAAGGAAATACGGTTACTGTAAAATGTCCAATAATATTATTTATCTCATTCACGTAAGAGACTAGACGTATAAGATTTCATGGGATTTATGTATTAGGAGTGACAGATAGTTTAGTAAAGGTATAGCATGTTCTATATGTTATAGTTATTTGAATGACTCTTACCATAATATGTTAGGTTAACATAGCAGTTGCTTATTTATGCCTCATATAACGTACACTTATTCAGCCTGTTGTTCACTATTCTTTATTTAATTTAAATTGCCTTTCAAATGTCTATTCTTGGTGTTGGGTTTTATCAAATAAATTTCCCCCAAAAAATGGGACTTAGTCAGTGCGACTTATATATGTTTTTTTCCTTCTTTATTATGCATTTTCGGCAGGTGAAACTTATACTCCGGAGCAATTTATACTCTGAAAAATACGGTAAGGGTTATTATTTTTGTTAAGGCTGTATTCATTAGATATGCAAATATGTTCATGGGTGTGTCATGTTCATGATGAAGTGTGTTAAAGGGGAACATTATCAGCAGACCTATGTAAGTGTCAATATATACCTTGATACTGCAGAAAAAAGACCATTTATTTTTTTAACCGATTTCCGAACTCTAAATGGGTGAATTTTGGCGAATTAAACGCCTTTCTGTTTATCGCGCTGGAGGCGATGACGTCAGAACGTGACGTCACCGAGGTAACACACCCACCATTTTCATTTTCAACACATTACAAACACCGGGTCTCAGCTCTGTTATTTTCCGTTTTTTTGACAAGTTTTTGGAACCTTGGAGACATCATGCCTCGTGGGTGTGTTGTCGGAGGGTGTAACAACACTAACAGGGAGGGATTCAAGTTGCACCACTGGCCCCAAGATGCCAAAGTGTCTGCCGCCAGACCCCCATTGAATGTGCCAGAGTGTCTCCACATTTGACCGGCGATGCTAAGACAGACATGGCACAGAGATGTATGGATAACCTGCAGATGCATTTGCAACGATAGTCAACGAAATCACAAAGGTGAGTTTTGTTGATGTTGACTGCCAGCTAATCGATGCTAACATGCTACGCTAATCGATGCTAACATGCTATTTACCGGCGGTGCTAAAGCAGACATGGAACAGAGATGTATGGATAACCTGTAGATGCATTTGCAACTATATTACGTTTCCTTCCACCCACATTTAATGCGAAACAAACACTTACCAATCGACGGATTTAAGTTGCTCCCGTGTCAAAAGATGCGAAAGTCCTGATCGTTTGGTCCGCACATTTTACCGTCGATGCTAACGCAGCTATTCGGCCATGCTATGGCTATGAATTCGCTCAATAACTTCAGTTTCTTCTTCAATATTTTCATACTCCAACCATCTGTTTCAATACATGCGTAATCTGTTGAATCGCTTAAGTCGCTGAAATCCGAGTTTGAATCCGAGCTAATGTCGCTATATCTTGCTGTGGTATTCCCATTGTTTGTTTACATTGGCAGCACTGTGTGACGTCACAGGGAAATGGCCAGTGTCTTCGCAGAGAGCAAAAATAAGGCACTTTAAAGCTTTATTTAGGGATATTCCGAGACCGGTAACATTTTGAAAAAAACTTCCAAAAATACAACAAGCCACTGGGAACTGATTTTTATTGTTTTTAACCCTTTTGAAATTGTGATAATGTTCCCCTTTCAATGTGAGCGTGCAAGCTCTGCTGTTTCTCATGGGTCTCCGGTCGGTCGCGCTAAGAAAATGTGGCGTGTAACAAAAAGGCAGATGGGCTAACACACCACCCGCCGAGCATAAGTCAATGCTATTCCTGAGTGAGGAATGTCCAAATAAAACAATGCAGCCGCGGTGAATAAACTGTACACAGGGCACAGAATAAGTTGTGACACGCTGGCGGGCCAAGGCGAGGAATTCCACAGGGCTTCAAAGCGGGACAGGAACAGATATACACAATGCTGTGGAAACACACCAGCGACCTGATTTGGACTTCCATGCACAAACTTTTTTTTTTGTCTTTTTTGATGAAGTGCTTTGTTCTGGAAAAACACACAGTGAGCTGTAACATATAGGAAGATTAAAGGCCTACTGAAATGAGATGTTCTTATTTAAACGGGGATAGCAGCTCCATTCTATGTGTCATACTTCATCATTTCATGATATTGCCATATTTTTGCTCTAAGGATTTAGTAGAGAACATCCACGATAAAGTTGGCAACTTTTGGTCGCTAATAAAAAAGCCTTGCCTGTACCGGAAGTAGCAGACGATGTGCGCGTGACGTCACGGGTTGTGGAGCTCCTCACATCTGAACATTGTTTACAATCATGGCCACCAGCAGCGAGAGCGATACGGACCGAAAAAAGCGACGATTTCCCGATTAATTTGAGCGAGGATGAAAGATTCGTGGAAGAGGAAAGTGAGAGTGAAGGACTAGAAAAATAAATAAGTAAATAAAATAAAATAAAAAATAGACGGCAGAGCGATTCAGATGTTATTAGACAAATTTACGAGGATAATTCTGGAAAATCCCTTATCTGCTTATTGTGTTACTAGTGTTTTAGTGAGATTATATGGTCGTACCTGTACAACCTGAAAGTCGGAGGGGTGTGGCGACCGCCAGTGTCTCCGAGGGAAGCCACGTTTCTCGACGAGGCGAAGGCTGCCGGGCTGAGATTTATTTATTTTTTCCGCCTCCTCCACGGTGGAAGCATCTGACGGTCGGGGGCGAGGCAAGAGAGTTCGCAGCTGCCTCTTTAACAGGCACAGGAGGAACGACGCAAGCTAACCGCTCATGTCTACGGTAAGAGCCGACTTATTACCACCATTTTCTCACCGAAACCTGCCGGTTGACATGTGGTAGGGAACCATGTTCGCTTGACCGCTCTGTTCCATAGTAAAGCTTCACCGTCATCTTGCGGGAATGTAAACAATGAAACACCGGCTGTGTTTGTTTTGCTAAAGGCGGCCGCAATACACCGCTTCCCACCTACAGCTTTCTTCTTTGACGTCTCCATTATTAATTGAACAAATTGCAAAAGATTCAGCAACACAGATGTCCAGAATACTGTGAAATTGTGCGATGAAAAGAGACGACTCATAGCTGTGAACGGTGCTGGAACAAAATGTCCTCTACAATGCGTGACGTCACGCGCACTCGTCATCATTCTGCTATGTTTTAGCATGATACTTCCGCGCGAAATTTTAAATTGCAATTTAGTAAACTAAAGCGGGCGTATTGGCATGTGTTGCAATGTTAATATTTCATCATTGATATATAAACTATCAGACTGTGTGGTCGCTAGTAGTGGCTTTCAGTAGGCCTTTAAAAGAATGTCTGCGCAGTTTTATTTGTCAGTAGAGGTGTATCCATCCCATATTGATACGGGATATCGGTGTAAGCCAGGGGTCGGCAACCCCTGAATGTTGAAAGAGCCACGTTGGACCAAAAATACAAAAAAACAAATCTGTCAAGAGCTGTAAAAAATACCCCGTACCGAAACGGTTCAATACAAATACACGTACCGTTACACCCCCTAAGATATATATATGTGTGTGTATATATATATATATATATATATATATATATATATATATATGTTATTGTTCACATGTTAAAGGTGTTTAATAAAAATGCAAACAAAATAATAAAAGTATGTATGATTCCTGCTGATATCATAGCAGTTCAATATCGTTGTCGTATCAGTAGTGACAAAGTTGTATCAGGACACCCCTAATTGACCGTGCAGGCTTATACAACAATACTTGGTTGGAGCAATTATCCTGTAATTTAATTATATGTCTGTAAAGCACTTTGGTCAACTGGGTTATTTTCTAATTGTGGTATTTAAATAGAATTGTATTAGTGCGTCTGCCTCACAATACAAAGGTCCTGGGTTCGATCCTGCGCTCGGGACCTTTCTGTGTGGAGTTTGCATGTACTCCCCGTGACTGAGTGGGTTCCCTCCGGGTACTCCGGCTTCCTCCCACCCCCTAAAACATGCACCTGGGGATAGGCCCCTCCCACCTCCCAAAGTCATGCACCTGGGGATAGGCCCCTCCTACATCCAAAGACATGCACCTGGGGATAGGCCCCTCCCATCTCCAAAGAAATGCACCTGGGGATAGGCCCCTCCTACATCCAAAGACATGCACCTAGGGATAGGCCCCTTGCACCTCCAAAGACATGCACCTGAGGATAGGCCCCTCCTACCCCAAAGACATTCACATGGGGATAGGCCCCTTCCGCCTTCAAAGACATGCACCTGAGGATAGGCCCCTCCTACCCCCCAAAGACATGCACCTGGGGATAGGCCCCTCCCACCTCCAAAGACATGCACCTGGGGGTAGGCTCCTCCCACCTCCAAAGAAATGCACCTGGGGATAGGCCCCTTCCACCTCCAAAGACATGCACCCTGGGGATAGGTCCCTCCCACCTCCAAAGACATGCACCTGATGATAGGCTCCTCCCACCCCCAAAGACATGCACCTGGGGATAGGCCCCTCCCACCTCCAAAGACATGCACCTGGGGATAGGCCCCTCCCACCTCCAAAGACATGCACCTGAGGATAGGTTGATTGGCGACACTAAATGGTCCCTAGTGTGTGAATGTTGTCTGTCTATCTGTGTTGGCCCTGCGATGAGGTGGCGACTTGTCCAGGGTGTACACGGCCTTCTGCCAGAATGCAGCTGAGATAGGCTCCAGCACCCCCGCCACCCCGAAGCGGTAAAAAAAATGGATGGATGGATGTATTACCTGGAAGTAGAGACCCGCGGTTGGTCGGGCCATCAGGTTGTTGAAGTGCTCATGGAAGTCCCTGCTGAGGATGTCCTGGGAAAGCGTCTCATAGGGGTCAAACGCTTGCTCCTACAAAAGCACAAACACAGATGAGCGTTGGACATCAAGACATCCCCGGGAGCACTGATGGTTCTTACAGAGGTGAGTACAAGAGAACAGTACCAGTGTCATAGTCAAGTGTCTGCTATTTACACAACAATGGCTGTGTGCCAACTCATTTCAGGTAAAAAATACATGAATACTCCCTTAAGCTGTGCACCAGCTGCTCTAAAGCATATCCATACTTGTTATATTATTGTCTTTTGCTAAGATATGCTCGCTGAATTTTGAGGGATGTCCTCAGTTGAGTCAGATTCTGTACCTGATTAACAGACTAGAGATCGAACGATTATCTGTCCCGATATTTGGCATTTTGATGTACCGTATTTCCTTGAATTGCCGTTGGGTATATAGTATGCGCCTGCCTAGAATTAAACTCGTTTCGCAAAATATTCTTTTTATTAGCGCATGTCTAGAATTTCCGCCGGGTGAAACTCGTTTCGCAAAATAATTAGCATATGCCTAGAATTTCCACAGGGTGAAACTCGTCACGTCACAAGTGACACTTCACCTGTCATCATTTTCAAAATGGAGGAGGCTGGTTTCAATCATTTGAAATCGCATAAAGGGAAGAAGATTAAGAGCTATTCAGTAGGATTTAAGGTCCAAGCTATTGAATATGCTAAAAAGAACAGTAAGCAGCTATGTTTTATTAATATACCGTAGCTGCGTGTGTCAAATATGAGTCATTAAATGACTCCCGCCTCCTGGTGGTAGAGGGCGCTAGTGATTCTCCTTGCGACTACTCGGCTGCAGAAGAAGAGACAACAAGCAGCGATCTTTTATTTTTTCCTCTCGCTTGCACTTTTAACATGGAGGATTACATATCTAAAATAAAACAGTTTTCTAAACTGGACTTTCAATCGAAGCAGGAGGTGGTAATAAAGGAAGATCTCCATCGAGACAAAGAGACTTTTAAAACTGAAGAAAGATAAGGAAGACGGTATAGCTCGGTTGGTAGAGCGGCCGTGTCAGCAACTTGAGGGTTGCAGGTTCGATTCCCGCTTCCGCCATCCTAGTCACTGCCGTTGTGTCCTTGAGCAAGACACTTTACCCACCTGCTCCCAGTGTCACCCACACTGGTTTAAATGTAACTTAGATATTGGGTTTCACTAAGTAAAGCGCTTTGAGTCACTAGAGAAAAGCGCTATATAAATATAATTCACCTCTATAAACAAGTTATTGATGCTTTTGATCAGAAGGAGCTGCGCATGGACTTCATTTATAAGTAAAGGTAAGACCATTATAACGTTTTTTTTTAATTAAATATGCTTTTCATGATGGTATCCTTACATCACATTCAAATTTATAAGCGCTGGCCTAAATTTACCGCATGCCTTTGGTTAGCGCCGGAGTGAAAAGAGGTTTTAAATTAATTAGCGCCCCGGCGGCAATTCAAGGAAATACGGTATACCGTGTACCGTGACATGGCCTAAAATATATTGAGATATTAATCGCCCAGCCCTACTATACATGCATTATTATTATGTATTATCATGACAACAAATTTTTTTTTTTTGGTCTCCAAAAAATAATGGCAATAATATTGTTTATCTGCAATAAACTGTAGGTCAATATATCGTCAAGAAACATTTGTTATCGGCCCAGGTCTAGCTACATGTCCGACGTTTCCTAAAAAATAATGTAAAGAAGAAAAAAAACAGCTCAAAAAGCCTTGTTCAGCGGTTTACTGACTTATACTATTCATGTTTAGCTAACTTTTACTGCAAATGAACATCAGCTCCAAATATCCGTTATCGGTACTATTCCGTATCAGCCCTGAACAAAAACATATCGATGGATCTCTTCAACGGACACAATAAGATCAGGTGAAAAGAATTCTCGATGCTCCGCACCTCGGCGAGGTCTTCGAAGCAGCTGCCCACTAGCGGGTGCGGGCTGCCGTCGGCCGTCATCTCCACGGCGTCCTCAATCAAGCCCAGGAGCTTCACCGTCAGCTCGTGAATGTCCAGAATGTTGCTGAAGATCACCTCCACGTCCTGCGTAGCGACACAACATTCATATAATTGCTGCATAATGGTTGGTCAATTTCTGTTTCGTCTTATTTAGCTTCAACGCATGAGGCAAAACTATCGCAAACCAATACCACAATAATCAACATATTGTTAAGTTGACAGTGTCAATCACAAGTGAACATTTTGTGATTAATCACATGACTTAACTTGTCATTTTTGACATCCTTAATATATAGGATCTTTTGACAAGAACAAGAAAGTTTGATCATATTACGCCTGTACTGTATATACATACATATATACCTATACTGTATATACCTTTATATACATATATACATACATATATACCTATACTGTATTTACCTTTATATACATATATACATATATATATACCTATACTGTATATACCTTTATATACATATATACATATATATATACCTATACTGTATATACCTTTATATACATATATACATACATATATACCTATACTGTATATACCTTTATATACATATATACATACATATATACCTATACTGTATAACACTTTATATACATATATACATACATATATACCTATACTGTATATACCTTTATATACATATATACATACCTATACTGTATATACCTTTATATACATATATACATACATATATACCTATACTGTATAACACTTTATATACATATATACATACATATATACCTATACTGTATATACCTTTATATACATATATACATACATATATACCTATACTGTATATACCTTTATATACATATATACCTATACTGTATATACCTTTATATACATATATACCTATACTGTATATACCTTTATATACATATATACATACATATATACCTATACTGTATATACCTTTATATACATATATACATACATATATACCTATACTGGCTCACCTGCACTGGCTTCCTGTGCACTTAAGATGTGACTTTAAGGTTTTACTACTTAGGTATAAAATACTACACGGTCTAGCTCCATCCTATCTTGCCGATTGTATTGTACCATATGTCCCGGCAAGAAATCTGCCTTCAAAGGACCCCGGCTTATTAGTGATTCCTAGAGCCCAAAAAAAGTCTGCGGGCTATAGAGCGTTTTCCGTTCGGGCTCCAGTACTCTGGAATGCCCTCCCGGTAACAGTTCGAGATGCTACCTCAGTAGAAGCATTTAAGTCTCACCTTAAAACTCATCTGTATACTCTAGCCTTCAAATAGACCTCCTTTTTAGACCAGTTGATCTGCCGCTTCTTTTCTTTCTCCTATGTCCCCCCCTCCCTTGTGGAGGGGGTCCGGTCCGATGACCATGGATGAAGTACTGGCTGTCCAGAGTCGAGACCCAGGATGGACCGCTCGTCGGGACCCAGGATGGACCGCTCGCCTGTGTATCGGTTGGGGACATCTCTACGCTGCTGATCCGCCTCCGCTTGAGATGGTTTCCTGTGGACGGGACTCTCGCTGCTGTCTTGGATCCGCTTGAACTGAACTCTCGCGGCTGTGTTGGAGCCACTATGGATTGAACTTTCACAGTATCATGTTAGACCCGCTCCACATCCATTGCTTTCGGTCCCCTAGAGGGGGGGGGGGGGGGGGGGGGGGGGGGGTTGTCCACTTCTGAGGTCCACTCCAAGGTTTCTCATAGTCAGCATTGTCACTGGCGTCCCACTGGATGTGAATTCTCCCTGCCCACTGGGTGTGAGTTTTCCTTGCCCTTTTGTGGGTTCTTCCGAGGATGTTGTAGTCGTAATGATTTGTGCAGTCCTTTGAGACATTTGTGATTTGGGGCTATATAAATAAACATTGATTGACATTGATTGATTGATAGTATAGTATACTAGTATAGGACAGTAGAACTTTGATTGATAAACCCCTCTTTTTGCAAACTTTTCAATTTACGAATTATTAGATCAAGCTGAGTACGCCTGTGTATGCGAACACATTTATTCATTCGGTGTCCCACTGGCCGCCATTTTCTGCTTGCTTTTATCGAAGACTTTAAAGGGGAACATTATCAACAGACCTATGTAAGCGTCAATATATACCTTGATGGTGCAGAAAAAAGACCATCTATTTTTTTATTTCCGAACTCTGAATGGGTGAATTTTGGCGAATTAAACGCCTTTCTGTTCATCGCGCTGGAGGCGATGACGTCAGAATGTGACGTCGCCGAGGTAACACACCCGCCATTTTCATTTTCAACACATTACAAACACCGGGTCTCAGCTCTGTTATTTCCCGTTTTTTTTACTATTTTTTGGAACCTTGGAGACATCATGCCTCGTGGGTGTGTTGTCGGAGGGTGTAACAACACTAACAGGGAGGGATTCAAGTTGCACCACTGGCCCCAAGATGCCAAAGTGTCTTCCGCCAGACCCCCATTGAATGTGCCAGAGTGTCTCCACATTTGAGCGGCGATGCTAAGACAGACATGGCACAGAGATGTATGGATAACCTGCAGATGCATTTGCAACGATAGTCAACGAAATCACAAAGGTGAGTTTTATTGATGTTGACTGCCAGCTAATCGATGCTAACATGCTACGCTAATCGATGCTAACATGCTATTTACCGGCGGTGCTAAATCAGACATGGAACAGAGATGTATGGATAACCTGTAGATGCATTTGCAACTATATTACATTTCCTTCCACCCACATTTAATGCGAAACAAACACTTACCAATCGACGGATTTAAGTTGCTCCAGTGTCAAAAGATGCGAAAGTCCTGATCGTTTGGTCCGCACATTTTACCGGCGATGCTAACGCAGCTATTCGGCCATGCTATGGCTATGAATAGCGTCAATGGGTATTCGCTCAATAGCTTCAGTTTCTTCTTCAATACTTTCATACTCCAACCATCTGTTTCAATACATGCGTAATCTGTTGAATCGCTTAAATCGCTGAAATCCGAGTTTGAATCCGAGCTAATGTCGCTATATCTTGCTGTGGTATTCCCATTGTTTGTTTACATTGGCAGCACTGTGTGACGTCACAGGGAAATGGCCAGTGTCTTCGCAGAGAGCGAAAATAAGGCACTTTAAAGCTTTATTTAGGGATATTCCGAGACCGGTAAAATTAAAAAAAAAACTTCAAAAAATACAACAAGCCACTGGGAACTGATTTTTATTGTTTTTAACCCTTTTGAAATTGTGATAATGTTCCCCTTTAAGGAAGCAGGCCTCCTACTCAGTGGTGTAGTGGTTAGAGTGTCCGCCCTGAGATGGGTAGGTTGTGAGTTCAAAACCTGGCCGAGTCATACCAAAGACTATAAAAATGGGAGCCATTACCTCCCTGCTTGGCACTCAGCATCAAGGGTTGAAATTGGGGGTTAAATCACCAAAAATGATTCCGGGCGCGACACCGCTGCTGCCCACTGCTCCCCTCACCTCCCAGGGGGTGAACAAGGGGATGGGTTAAATGCAGAAGACACATTTCACCACATCTAGTGTGTGTGTGACAATCATTGCTACTTTAACTTAACTTAATTTTGATGAGAACTGACTTTTCTGTAAAAAAATATGCCAAAGCAGACATTCTCCTCTGTCTGCTTCTTTCTTTCCTCTAGTCCAGTGGTTCTCAAATGGGGGTACCCGTACCCCTGGGGGTACTTGAAGGTATGCCATGGGGTACGTGAGATTTTTTTAAAATATTCTAAAAATACTGCGATGAGATGGCGACTTGTCCAGGGTGTACACCGCCTTCCGCCCGATTGTAGCTGAGATAGGCACCAGCTCCCCCCGCGACCCCAAAAGGGAATAAGCGGTAGAAAGTGGATGGATTCTAAAAATAGCAACAATTTAAAAATCCTTTATGAATATATTTATTGAATAATACTTCAACAAAATATGAATGTAAGTTCATAAACTGTGAAAAGAAATACAACAATGCAATATTCAGTGTTGACAGCTAGATTTTTTCCATAAATATTGATGTTAAAGATTTCTTTTTTTGTGAAAAAAAGTTTAGGATTAAGTTGATGAATCCAGATGGATCTCTATTACAATCCCCAAAGAGGGCACTTTAAGTTGATGATTACTTCTATCTGTAGAAATCTTTATTAGGGACCGAATGACCCTTTGGGAGAGAGGACCCTATTGAATTTATAGCGTTTTATTCTTTCTTTATTATTATTCTGCAGCTTTGAGCTGTAATTTGACCCCTTAAAATGCTTCAAAACTCACCAAATTTGACATACACATCAGGACTGGCGAACATTGCGATTTAATCAAAAAACCTAACCCCAAAACTAAAAGTTGTGCTCTAGCGCCCCCTAGGAAGAAAACACAGACAAAACTGCCTGTAACTTCCAGTAGGATTGTTGTAGCGACATGAAACAAAAACCTCTATGTAGGTCTCACTTAGACCTAGATTTAATACACAGACATCCTTCAGCAAAAATCAACAGGAAGTTTGCAATTCCCCCTTCAAAACTAAAGTTTTGTAAAAGGACTCACCTTTGCCTCTTTGAGCTGTAATTCGACCCCCTTAAAATGCTTCAAAACTCACCAAATTTGACATACACATCAGGACTGGCGAACATTGCGATTTAATCAAAAAAACCTAACCCCAAAACTAAAAGTTGCGTTCTAGCGCCCCCTAGGAAGAAAACACAGACAAAACTGCCTGTAACTTCCAGTAGGATTGTTGTAGCGGCATGAAACAAAAACCTCTATGTAGGTCTCACTTAGACCTAGATTTAATACACAGACATCCTTCAGCAAAAATCAACAGGAAGTTTGCAATTCCCCCTTCAAAACTAAAGTTTTGTAAAAGGACTCACCTTTGCCTCTTTGAGCTGTAATTCGACCCCCTTAAAATGCTTCAAAACTCACCAAACTTGACACACACATCAGGACTGGCAAAAATTGCAATCTAATAAAAAAACCTAACCCCAAAACTAAAAATTGCGCTCTAGCGCCACCTAGGAATAAAACACAGACAAAACTGCTCCTAGGAAGAAAACAAAGACAAAACTGCTAGTAACTTCAATCAATCAATCAATCAATGTTTATTTATATAGCCCCAAATCACAAATGTCTCAAAGGACTGCACAAATCATTACGACTACAACATCCTCGGAAGAACCCACAAAACTAATAATACTACTTAAAGATAATATTGGGCCCATGTTGACATCTGCTTCTACATAAGTCCAACAAAACAAGAAATCTCATAAAAAATATAAATACACTGTATATAAGGGCTTCACGGTGGCAGAGGGGTTAGTGCGTCTGCCTCACAATACGAAGTTCCTGCAGTCCTGGGTTCAAATCCAGGCTCGGGATCTTTCTGTGTGGAGTTTGCATGTTCTCCCCGTGAATGCGTGGGTTCCCTCCGGGTACTCCGGCTTCCTCCCACTTCCAAAGACATGCACCTGGGGATAGGTTGATTGGCAACACTAAATGGTCCCTAGTGTGTGAATGTTGTCTGTCTATCTGTGTTGGCCCTGCGATGAGGTGGCGACTTGTCCAGGGTGTACTCCGCCTTCCGCCCGATTGTAGCTGAGATAGGCGCCAGCGCCCCCCGCGACCCCGAAAGGGAATAAGCGGTAGAAAATGGATGGATGGATGGATGGATGTATATAAGTTATATTTTAAATGCTTACAATTTAATTTTTTGTGGACATGTTGTATAAATATTGATGTTAAAGATTTATTTTATTGTGAAGAAATGTTTACAATGAAGTTGATGAATCCAGATGGATCTTTAAGTTGATGATTACTTCTATGTGTAGAAATCTTTATTTATAATTGAATCACTTGTTTTTTTTTCAACAACTTTTTAGTCATTTTTATATCTTTTTTTTCCAAATAGTTCAAGAAAGACCACTACAAATGTGATATAAATAAATGATAAATGGGTTGTACTTGTATAGCGCTTTTCTACCTTCAAGGTACTCAAAGCGCTTTGACACTACTTCCACATTCACACATTCACACACTGATGGAGGGAGCTGCCATGCAAGGCGCTAACCAGCACCCATCAGGAGCAAGGGTGAAGTGTCTTGCTCAGGACACAACGGACATGACAAGGTTGGTACTAGGTGGGGATTGAACCAGGGACCCTTGGGTTGCGCACGGCCACTGTACCGCTGCGGCACGCCGTCCCTTATATATAATAATATTCTAAAAAATAATGCATCCATCCATCCGTTTTCTACCACTTATAATAACAATGATATTGTAATAATAATATTGTAATGATATAACAATAATGATGATTTAATTATAATAATGATATTGTAATAATGATATTCTAATGATATAACAATAATAATAAATATAATTTAAATAATAATGATGGTGATATTGTAATAATAATAATGATGATGATATTGTAATAATAATAATGATGATTATATTGTAGTAATAATAATAATGATGGAATTCTAGTAATAATAATGTGCCTGAAAGACAAGACTTAAAAAGAGTGGTACTATGTGCAATATTTTGCACTGTTATAAAATTTTATAAATCAGAAACTGATGACATAGTGCTGTATTTTACTCCTTTATCTCTTTTTTTTCAACCAAAAATGCTTTGCTCTGATTAGGGGGTACTTGGATTAAAAAAATGTTCACAGGGGGTACATCGCTGAAAAAGTGAAGTGTCCATCCATCCATTTTCTACCGCTTATTCCCTTTTGGGGTCGCGGGGGGCGCTGGCGCCTATCTCAGCTGAATTATATTTATATAGCGCTTTTCTCGAGTGACTCAAAGCGCTTTTACATGGTGAAACCCAATATCTACGTTACATTTAAAGCAGTGTGGGTGGCACTGGGAGCAGGTGGGTCAAGTGTCTTGCCCAAGGACACAACGGCAGGGACTAGGATGGCGGAAGCGGGAATCGAACCTGCAACCCTCAAGTTGCTGGCACGGCCGCTCCACCAACCGAGCTATGCCGCCCCAAAAAAGGTTGGGAACCACTGCTCTAGTCAACTGTTTATTTGCGAATGTTAATGTACAGTGTATTATTATTACGTACTTTTTACTGTAGCAATATGGTTGCTAAAATTAAGGCATTGTGTGATTTCTGATTGCTTGTGGGGGCACCAAAGGGATTTCTGTGTGCACGCGCATACAGAACAGTTGTCGTTTTGGCTTGTTAATAAGAGGTAGTTGATTTGACACCTCCTTGTTGCGTTTACTTGAATCTATTATTCATAATTAAATACTTTCTTTTGGGGAAGTTTGCTTCACAATATGAACTTTTCGATTTCCGAACCCTGTTCAAGAACCAATGTATAGAGGTTTCACTGTCAATATAATCATCAGCCGACATGATTGGTGTTATACGAGCCTGCAAATGCCGTTACCCACCTCAAGATAAAAACACGCTCCACATTCCATTCCAAGTACTGCCACAAATTACTCAAATAAGCCCAAATATGTAAAGCCACAGCCTGAGAGCCCAACTTTCCATTTTCTCTTCCCAACAGTGAAAGATGGCTGCGGGGTCTTGTTTGGGTTCCTTTTCTTAGCAGTCAGCAGATCACACATGTAATCCTTTAGTGCGCTTACACGGGATTTAGTATAAATGTCTTTGTAATCGAGCTCAGCTGAAAAGTCGAGGGTTAGTTAAGCCCTATTTAAAGGAGCGGCTGAGCCTCTAAGCTGTCTCATGTTCGCGATGGCACTGGCTTTTTCTTACCTGCGGTGTGAAGATTTTGGAGTTGGACAGGAAGTGGTGGCGGAACACCTTGATGATGAGGTCGAGCTCGCGCAGGTACTGGCGTTCCTCGGCGATCTCCAGCCTCACCAGGTCGTCGTACGTCAGCTCGCCCGAGGACGAGGGCTCGTCGGCGCACTGCGACATCAGGCCGATGTCCTCCTCCTGGTCGAACATGTCCATCAGCACCTGGGATGGCCACGCGGAGACAGAGGAGGTCAACTCTTTAGAACACGTCGACAAAGTAAAGCCCAGTTTTAGACTGGATTAGGATCGATAGCATAATTCCCAGTATCACCGAGCAGTGTTGGCGTTAACGCACTTTTTATGTCTTTTTACGCGGTGAAATCAGAAAGGACGCGTATTTCTGTAAATCTGCGCAGGGACGCAGAGTTTTTGGGGGTTTTTTTTTTTTACCGACCCTTCCTTTTTCAGGTCAAAACTCCGTTTAGTTTTTTGATCAACTATGTCTTTCCTCCAGTGTTTTGTTTATTATCACGCCATCACGTGCGGTATCCCAGCTAATGTTTTATAGGCCCACGGCACATTCTAAAAACACTATTCAAATAAACCAAAACATAACAAAAGTGGGATAAAAAAAGCTTACAGGTGAAATGTAATTTAGAAAAAGTTGCGATGTTGACGAATAAAACAAAGCTGTTTCTTTTTTCTTTAAAAGTGTCATTGCTCAAAACATAATATTGAATTAAAATTAAGGTTTTTTATGAATTATTGACAGCTATCCCAGCTAATGTTTTATAGGCCCACAGCACATTCTAAAAACACTATTCAAATAAACAAAAACATGACAAAAGTGGGATAAAAAAAAGCTTACAGGTGAAATGTAATTTAGAAAAAGTTGCAATGTTGACGAATAAAACAAAGCTGTTTCTTTTTTCTTTAAAAGTGTCATTGCTCAAAACATAATATTGAATTAAAATTAATGTTTTTATGAATTATCGACAGCTATCCCAGCTAATGTTTTATAGGCCCACGGCACATTCTAAAAACACTATTCAAATAAACAAAAACATGACAAAAGTGGGATAAAAAAAGCTTACAGGTGAAATGTAATTTAGAAAAAGTTGCAATGTTGACGGATAAAACAAAGCTGTTTCTTTTTTCTTTAAAAGTATCATTGCTCAAAACATAATATTGAATTAAAATTAATGTTTTTATGAATTATTGACACCTATCCCGGCTAATGTTTTATAGGCCCACGGCACATTCTAAAAACACTATTCAAATAAACAAAAACATAACAAAAGTGGGATAAAAAAAGCTTACAGGTGAAATGTAATTTAGAAAAAGTTGCGATGTTGACGAATAAAACAAAGCTGTTTCTTTTTTCTTTAAAAGTATCATTGCTCAAAACATAATATTGAATTAAAATTAATGTTTTTATGAATTATTGACAGCTATCCCGGCTAATGTTTTATAGGGCCCCGGCACATTCTAAAAACACTATTCAAATAAACCAAAACATAATAAAAGTGGAATAAAAAAAGCTTACAGGTGAAATGTAATTTAGAAAAAGTTGCAATGTTGACGAATAAAACAAAGCTGTTTCTTTTGTCTTTAAAAGTATCATTGCTCAAAACATAATATTGAATTAAAATTAATGTTTTTATGAATTATTGACAGCTATCCCGGCTAATGTTTTATAAGCCCACGGCACATTCTAAAAACACTATTCAAATAAACAAAAACATAACAAAAGTGGGATAAAAAAAGCTTACAGGTGAAATGTAATTTAGAAAAAGTTGCAATGTTGACGAATAAAACAAAGCTGTTTCTTTTTTCTTTAAAAGTATCATTGCTCAAAACATAATATTGAATTAAAATTAATGTTTTTATGAATTATTGACAGCTATCCCAGCTAATGTTTTATAGGCCCACAGCACATTCTAAAAACACTATTCAAATAAACAAAAACATAACAAAAGTGGGATAAAAAAAGCTTACAGGTGAAATGTAATTTAGAAAAAGTTGCGATTTTGACGAATAAAACAAAGCTATTTCTTTTGTCTTTAAAAGTGTCATTGCTCAAAACATAATATTGAATTAAAATTAATGTTTTTATGAATTATTGACAGCTATCCCGGCTAATGTTTTATAAGCCCACGGCACATTCTAAAAACACTATTCAAATAAACAAAAACATAACAAAAGTGGGATAAAAAAAGCTTACAGGTGAAATGTAATTTAGAAAAATTTGCGATGTTGACGAATAAAACCAAGCTGTTTCTTTTTTCTTTAAAAGTGTCATTGCTCAAAACATAATATTGAATCAAAATGAATGTCTTTATGAATTATTGACTTATTCAAGTCTCCCATTACTTCACATCCAATATTCCACTTTGAAAAATATTTTTTGTGGAAGAGTGTGCATATGTTGTGTTTGCCATAAAAAAACATAGTTTTCTTTGACAAAAAGGGCAGAAAACAAACAAACAAAAAAAAATAAAAATTGAGGGATAGATGTGAAGTTGATGTAGACCAAGGGTGTCCAAACTTTTTCCACTGAGGGCCGCACACTGAAAAATCAAAGCATTTATTTTTAAAAACAATCCAATATATGTATAAAAAATATACATTTAGGCCTCCACTCAGGGTTTTGGTAAAAATAAAATGTTAAAAATGAGTCATTATTTAGTATTATTATTTGTATTATTATTCAAGTTTTAAATCTCTAGATCAGGGGTCAGGAACCTTTTTGGCTGAGAGAGCCATGAAAGCCAAATATTTCAAAATATATTTCCGTGAGAGCCATATCATATTTTTTAACACTGAATACAACTAAATGTGTGCATTTTTAAGTAAGACCAACATTTTTAGAGTATAATGAGTCTTTTATTCTTTTTCATAACATTGTTATTCTGAAGCTAACCAATAATAAATCAAATGTCATGTCTGTTGATCATGTTTTTGTTTGGCCATGTGCTGTTTGTCTTTTGGACTCTTTAAGTTCCTGTTTTTTTCCACTCCCTTGTCTGGTTTCCTTGGTTACTCATGACAAAATACCCACTCACCTGCTTCCCGAGCACTAATCAGAGGCAGTATTTAAGCTCGTCTTTGCCAGTCAGTCGCCCTGGCGTCAATGTTATCTTTTCATGCTCTGTGCTGACTTGTTTCATGCCTTGCCATAGTTTCGTGCTTCATGCCATGCCAAGTAAGTTCATAGTCTGTTTATGCGTTAGCTTTGTTCCTTAGCCCAAGTTGTGCCTCCACTGTGAGCGATTTTTGTTTGTATCTTTTTTTAGTTTAAATTAAATCATGTTTTTACCTAAATGCCATTTCCCAAGTAGTCCGTCTGCCTTCCTGGGGGAACGACCCTGCAGGAAGCTGCGACCCCCCCCCCATCATTTCAGGATTGAATTCAAAATCTCCCTACTAACCCACCAGTGCCTCCATGGAAATGCCCCCCTATACCTCAAGGAACTGCTCACCCCCAAATCCTCCACACGACACCTCCGCTCCATACAGGCTAACCTCCTCCAACCTCCACGGACAAAGCTTCGAACAATGGGAGACCGGGCTTTCTGCTCCCAGTCTGTGGAACGCTCTCCCTGACAACCTGAGGGCACCTCAGACTGTGGATGCTTTTAAAAAAGGCTTAAAAACCCATCTTTTTAAAAAAGCCTTTCTATAGACATGCATGCTGGTTGTAGCCTGTGGGCTGTTTCTAGTTTTATATTTTATTTACTGGAGCCTATCTCAGCTACATTCGGGCGGAAGGCGGTGTACACCCTGGACAAGTCGCCACCTCATCACAGGGCCAACACGGACAGACAACATTCACACGCTAGAGCCCATTTAGTGTTGCCAATCAACCTATCCCCAGGTGCATGTCTTTGGAGGTGGGAGGGGCCTATCCCCAGGTGCATGTCTTCCCTAGATGTTTTTTTAAAAGGTGTACCTTGTCTGCACACATGGACACTTTGATGTCCTGCTGGCTGATCTCGTAGTGCCGAATGTTGCCGACGTAGTTGCCCGCCAGTTTCAGAATGTCCGCCGATATGTACTCCAGAACGGCCACGATGTACAAAGACACGTGGTAGTCCACTCTGTAGCCCAGGACTTCCTGCGGGGTAAGACAAAGAGGCAAAGTTGTGTATGATTCCGGGATGCTTGGTGACGATGGAGCAGCGTCTTCCAAACCTTAAGCAGCGGGTGTATTTTATCCACGGGGAGAAGTAAGGGGTTCCGCCTCTTTCGCTTCTCGATGGCCGACTGAGCGTCGGCAATGGCCCACTTGTCTATGGGGTGGGGGAAAGTCTTCTGGACTCGTTCCTGGAGACAAAAAGTGGGAGAGGATGTTCCCGCCGCGTTGCTAGGTGTGAGGGGCGAGCGTTTACCTCCACGTCCTGCACCGAGCGAGGCTGCGCCACGCACAGCATGTTGAGCAGCTGCAGGATCAGCTCCTCGATGTGCTGCAGGGCGTCCTCCTTCGCCAGGAGGTTGGGATGGACCTGCTTCTGCACCTAAACGGACCACAGCAAGTACGTCAGTGTCACTTTTCTTATGCCAGGTTTGAGCGTGCCACATGCAAACCCGCCCCCCTCCAGAACCACAAAGATGATGTCATGGGGGCATGTGTCAGATGCGGTCATCAACATCTGGTGCCCCCCCCCCTCCCCCTAGGATCAGGTCACGTTTAAAAGACGTCAGCACGGCAAGATTGAACAGGTTTTAATAACAGCTGTGCACCGTCACAGATGGAAACTACAAAAGCCAAAAGCAGTGAAGTTGGCACGTTGTGTAAATGGTAAATAAAAAGAGAATACAATGATTTGCAAATCCTTTAACTTATATTCAATTGAATGGACTGCAAAGACAAGATATTTAATGTTCCATTTTTTTTGCAAATAATCATTAACTTAGAATTTAACGGCAGAAACCCATTGCAAAAAAGTTGGGACAGCGGCTTTTTTACCACTGTGTTACATGGCCTTTCCTTTTAACAACACTCAGTAAACGTTTGGGAACTGAGGAGACACATTTTTTAAGCTTTTTAGGTGGAATTCTTTCCCATTCTTGCTTGATGTACAGCTTAAGTTGTTCAACAGTCCAGGGTCTCCGTTGTGGTATTTTAGGCTTCATAATGCACCACACATTTTCAATGGGAGACAGGTCTGGACTATAGGCAGGCCAGTCTAGTACCGGCACTCTTTTACTATGAAGCCACGCTGTTGTAACACGTGGCTTGGCATTGTCTTGCTAAAATAAGCAGGAGCGTCCTTGATAACATTGCTTGGATGGCAACATATGTTGCTCTAAAACAGTGGTTCTCAACCTTTTTTCAGTGATGTACCCCCTCTGAACATTTTATTGATTAAATGGGTTGTACTTGTATAGCGCTTTTCTACCTTCAAGGTACTCAAAGCGCTTTGACACTACTTCCACATTTACACATTCACACACACATTCACACACTGATGGAGGGAGCTGCCATGCAAGGCGCTAACCAGCACCCATCAGGAGCAAGGGTGAAGTGTCTTGCTCAGGACACAACGGACATGACGAGGTTGGTACTAGGTGGGGATTGAACCAGGGACCCTCAGGTTGTGCGCAGCCACTCCTCCACTGCGCCATGCTGTCCCAATTCAAGTACTTCCTAATCAGAGCAAAGCATTTTTGGTTGAAAAAAAAAAGATAAAGAAGTAAAATACAGCACTATGTCATCAGTTCCTGATTTATTAAATTGTATAACAGTGCAAAATATTGCTCATTCGTAGTGGTCTTTCTTGAACTATTTGGAAAAAAAGATACAAAAATAACTAAAAACTTGTTGAAAAATAAACAAGTGATTCAATCATAATAAAGATTTCTCCACATAGAAGTAATCATCAACTTAAAGTGCTTTCTTTGGGGATTGTAATAGAGATCCATCTGGATTCATCAACTTCATTCTAAGAAATATTTAACATCAATATTTATGGAACATGTCCACAAAAAATCTAGCTGTCAACACTGAATATTGCATTGTTGCATTTCTTTTCACAGTTTATGAACTTACATTCATATTTTGTTGAAGTATTATTCAATAAATATATTTATAAAGGACTTTCGAATTGTTGCTATTTTTAGAATATTTAAAAAAAAATCTCACGTACCCCTTGGCATACCTTCAAGTACCCCCAGGGGTACCCGTACCCCCATTTGAGAACCACTGCTCTAAAACACGTATGTACCTTTCAGCATTAACGGTTTTGTGTAAGTTTCCCATGCCTTGGGCCGTAACACACCCCCATACCATCACAGATGCTGGCTTTTCAACTTTGCGCTTAGAACAATCCGGATGGTTCTTTTCCTTTTTTGGTCCGGAGGACACTAACATCCACAGTTTCCAAAAACAATTTGAAATGTGGACTTGTCAGACCACAGAACACTTTTACACTTTGCATCAGTCCATCTTAGATGAGCTCGGCCCCAGTGAAGCCGGTGGCGTTTCTGGGTGTTGTTGATAAATGGCTTTGGCGTTACATAGTAGAGTTTTACCTTGCACTTACAGAAGTAGCGACTAACTGTAGTTCCTGACAGTGGTTTTCTGAAGTGTTCCTGAGCCCATGTGGTGAAATCCTTTACACACTAATGTCCCTTTTTGATGCAGTACTGCCTGAGGGATCGAGGGTGCGTAATATCATGGCTTACGTGGTTTAGAGTATATATGGTGAGTGATATTGACAGTATAACAATATCAATACAATATTTAAACTATCCAATATCACCTATCATCTACCCAATCATACTTTTTTATTTTCCCATTACCTCCAAATTCTTAAGGACAAGCTAAAATCATCAGGCTGGAGGTTGGGTCTTGGGCGCAGTTGGGTGTTCCAACAGGACAATGACCCCTAACACACGTCAAAAGTGGTAAAGGAATGGCTAAATCAGGCTAGAATGAAGGTTTTGGAATGGCCTTCCCACAGTAGACAATACTGAAGAAACAAGTCCATGTCAGAAAACCAACAAATTTAGCTGAACTGCCCCAATTTTGTCAAGACGAGTGGTCAAAAATTCAAGCAGAAGCTTGCCAGAAGCTTGTGGATGGCGACCAAAAGCATCTTATAGCAGTGAAACTTGCCAAGAGACATGTAACCAAATATTAACATTGTTCAATGTTTCAATCAATTCATGTTTACTTATATAGCACTAAATCACGAGTGTCTCAAAGGGCTGCACAAGCCACAACGACATTCTCGGCTCATATATCACATCAGGGTAAGAAAAAACTCAACCCAATGGGATAAAAATGAGAAACCTTGGAGGGGACCACAGATGTGGGGACCCCCTGGGCGACCGGTCCAATGGACATCGAGTGGTTCTAGCATTATATTGCGAGAGTTTAGTCCATAGTGGATCTAACATAATAGTGTGAGAGTCCAGTCCATAGTGGATCTAACATAATAGTGAGAGTCCAGTCCATAGTGGATCTAACATAATAGTGTGAGAGTCCAGTCCATAGTGGATCTAACATAATAGTGTGAGAGTCCAGTCCATAGTGGATCTAACATAATAGTGTGAGAGTCCAGTCCATAGTGGATCTAACATAATAGTGTGAGAGTCCAGTCCATAGTGGATCTAAAATAATAGTGTGAGAGTCCAGTCCATAGTGGATCTAACATAATAGTGTGAGAGTCCAGTCCATAGTGGATCTAACATAATAGCGTGAGAGTCCAGTCCATAGTGGATCCAACATAATAGTGAAAGTCCAGTCCATAGTGGATCTAACATAATAGTGTGAGAGTCCAGTCCATAGTGGATCTAACATAATAGCGTGAGAGTCCAGTCCATAGTGGATCTAACATAATAGTGAGAGTCCAGTCCATAGTGGATCTAATATAATAGTGAGAGTCCAGTCCATAGTGGATCCAACATAATAGTGAGAGTCCAGTCCATAGTGGATCTAACATAATAGTGAGAGTCCAGTCCATAGTGGATCTAACATAATAGTGTGAGAGTCCAGTCCATAGTGGATCTAACATAATAGTGAGAGTCCAGTCCATAGTGGATCTAACATAATAGTGTGAGAGTCCAGTCCATAGTGGTGCCAGCAGGAGACCACCCCGAGCAAAGAAAGGTCAGCAGGTGCAGAGACGTCCCCAACCGATTGTTTTATGTATACTTTTGACCCAGTGGATTTGGTCACATTTTCATTAGACCCATAATAAATTCATAAAAGAACCAAACTCCCTGAATGTATGTGTTCCAATCACTCTATCACAGAAAAATAAGAGTTGTAAAAATGATTGAAAAACTTAAGACAGCCATGACATGATGTCCTTTACAAGTGTATGTAAACTTTTGACCAGGACTGTACATCAGTATCATGATGCAGTTTTCAGCCATATTGCCCAACCCTAGTTTGACCTGAAACACTCATGTTCATTTACTGCATCATTTAAATCCCAGCAATTGGGCACATAAAAGGGCGTGGCCTATGGTGCAGAAAGCGAGAGGGAAGGGGGCGTGGCTGTCCGAAGGCGCGAGGTACAGAAAGTTGCCGTCAATGGAGCCGAGCCCTCTGGCAGGAATGCAGTTGGTTGAGCAGAAAAAAGAAGGCGAGGAATGCGTGCAGGTGGACACAAAACAGGCCTGCACACAAACATGCGTAAACCAAAGTGGAGCCCAGAAGGAAAAAAAAAAGTGAAACCACAGGCCCCGCAGGAAGGAATGCGAGCAAAGAGTTAAAAAGGTCAACACCAACGTCATCGGTGCGGCGCATTCTTGCGCTCTGACTGAGTGGAGACGCGGGCGCCGTGCAGGAAGTCCCCTCCGCTTCAAGTAGTCTTGGCTGAGACAAAAGTGATGAACGAGGAAATACAGGAATGTCAAATAGTGCCGCGCTTATGTCGTGTGCTTCAATTTATTTCAACCAGGTTTTTCTTTTGGGGGTAGAAACAAGTTGGCCTGGTTCATGTTTCTGTACATCATTTGGATGCATACTGCACTACTTGGAAACAAACATGACATATATATATATATATATATATGTATATATATATGTGTACACATACCGTATTTTTCTGAATTGCCGCCGGGGCGCTAATTATTTCAAAACCTCTTCTCACTTGGCGCTTACCAAAGGCATACGGTAAATTTAGGCCTGTGCTTATAAATTTGAGTGTGACGTAAGGATACCATCATGAAAAGCATATTTAATAAAACAAAAACGTATTATGGTCTTGCCTTTACTTATAAATTAAATTTATGTGCAGCTCCTTCTGATCAAAAGCATCGATAACTTGTTTATAGAAGTCTTCCTTATCTTTCTTCAGTTTTAAAAGTCTCTCTGTCTCGATGGAGATCTTCCTTTATTACCTCCTGCTTCGATTGAAAGTCCAGTTTAGAAAATGGTTTTATTTTAGATATGTAATCCTCCATGTTAAAAGTGCAAGCGAGAGGAAAAAATAGACGATCGCTGCTTGTTGTCACTTCTTCTGCAGCCGAGTTGTCGCAAGAAGGATCACTACCGCCCTCTACCACCAGGAGGCGGGAGTCATTTAATGACTTATATTTGACACACGCAGCTACGGTATATCAATAAAAAATATCTGCTTACTGTTCTTTTTAGCATATTCAATAGCTTGGACCTTAAATCCTACTGAATAGCTCTTAATCTTCTTCCCTTTATGCGATTTCAAATGATTGAAATCAGCCTCCTCTATTTTGAAAGTGATGACAGGTGAAGTGTCACTTGTGACGTGACGAGTTTGACCCGGCGGAAATTCGAGGCATATGCTAATTATTTTGCGAAACGAGTTTGACCCGGCAGTAATTCAAGGAAATACGGTATAAATACATACATATATATATATACATATATACTAGGGATGCACCGATTAATCGGTAACCGAATATATTCGGCCGAATATGGCAAAAAAAGCCACATTCGGCCTTCGGTGGCATGAGTTAAGAACAAGGCCGAATAGTGGCGTGTGACGCAATTTTTTGACGCGGTGACGCAATCAACCAACGTGCAGTGACGTTGGGATATGTTGTGTACCTGTATAAGTGTATGAGGTTACATGCACACACTTATTGAGATTTAGTGGGGCCTCTGTTTACATTATTAGCCTGTTGTGTAGGCTACCTGTATAAGTGTATGAGGTTACAAGCACACACTTATTGAGATTTAGTGGGGCCTCTGTTTACATTATTAGCCTGTTGTGTAGGCTACCTGTATAAGTGTATGAGGTTACAAGCACACACTTATTGAGATTTACTTGAGCCTTCTGTTTACATTATTAGCATATCTACTGTGGCTAAGCAGACTTTTGCCAAAAGGACAATAATTCATTTGTTGTGGGTTTATCCACTTTAATGCACTTTATTTTTTTTGAAATGCATGTTTTGTTTGAAGGCCTAATATAAATGAAAAACTTTGTGCTTTTTTGGAAAAGCAAAAGCTACTGGAATATTAAAACAATGTCAATATTCAATAAAAAAATTACTTTATTTGAAAAACATGTCTAAAAATGTATTCTAAGCTATTTATGCAATATAAAAAAAAAATTGTGAAAAACTGCATTCATTATTCGGTATTCGGCCTTTGGCCAAGCGTTTAAGTTTTATTCGGCTTCGGCCACAAATTTTCATTTCGGTGCATCCCCAATGTATACATACATATATACATATATATATATATATATATATATATATATATGTATATATATATATATATATATATATATATATATATATATATATATATATGTGTGTATATCTATATATTTATATATATCCATACATACATACATATTATATATATTACACATAGATATTTATATATACTGTATATTTAAAAGCAGAAGTGAGGAAATGAGATAAGACGCCCGCCTGCACTTGACCAAATTCCACAGGACGCCGAGAGTCGTGAGTCACGACGGCACAAAAACCACGGGGGTTTCCCTCGCATTCCATTCAGCGAATAGTTGGCCTCCTCCACAGAGGTCCACGCGCAACACGTGTCAACCCACCGCCAGCCGCCAGTGTGGTACGCAGGAAGAAAGTGTGCACAAAACTTATTGGTATGAAACCACAAAAACTATGAAGAGTAGGGGGAAACAAAAGAGAGTGAGACCTCCCGAGTGCCTGCTTGTCATCGCTTCATCTTGAATACAATGAAAAAAATATTGTAAGAACAAACACAAGGTTTGAACTTGTCGCGTGTAATTAGGTTTTGGTCATACATTTTACTTTTCTGCATAATTAACTTTAAGGACACATTTTGAATCATTGTTTATGATCATTTCCAGACAGGCGTGTCCAGAGTCTGGCCCCGGGGAACAAATCTTATTCGAAAAAAAACGCATAAAATATGGCCTATTTGAACATTTTGAAGGATAATTAGTGCCACACACCAAACATTTTCTTATTAGATGTTATCAAGGCATAGAAAAAGTGAAAATGTTGAATGTTAATCACATAAGAATCAAAAGTAAAAAGCTGACCTGGAGGCTTTATTTGTTAATGATAAACCGCAGTAAAACAGGTGACAAACTCCAAACACACATCATTTCACGTGGCCCAAAAAAAAAAGCCTGGAAAACATGTGTCTCAATAAAATGCTTAATTTTTTTTTTTTTTTTTTACTAATTTTGACAGAAAAGAAAATACATATCTGTGGAGAGGCGGAGCCGACGGTCCGACAGCAGGGCAGGGCACGCTGGAGCCCTGCCCAAGATGGCGGCAAGGAGGCGGAGAATGCGGCGGAGCGGAGAGGCAGGGCGTGCCGGGAACGACGCCCCAGACGAGATCAGGTGCGTGGGTCGCGCACCTGGACACAATCAACATATCTCCTCACACTGTATAAAAGGGGAGAAGGAGGAGAAATGGTTTGGGGGAAGGAGTTGGAGAGCCTGCAGGAAGGGATGAGGAGCGAAAGCGAGAGGGAACAGCGCTTGAGAGACGACGAAAGAGCGGACCGGAGAGCGAGACACGGAGGAGCGAGCAGTGGGAGCGACGACGGCGCAAAAGACTGCCTCTATTGAAAAATAAAAGAGTCAAACCTGCTCAAAGCATGTCCTTCCTGAGGGGTCCAAGGAACCCGAGCGGCGACAGGGGATCGTCGGTGGTCCAGCCAGGTTGGGCGCCAAATGTGGACGACTTTCCCTGTCGCCGCTCGGGTTCCCTGGACCACTCAGGAAGGACATGCTTTGAGCAGGTTTGACTCTTTTATTTTTCAATAAAGGCAGTCTTTTGCGCCGTCGTCGCTCCCACTGCTCGCTCCTCCGTGTCTCGCTCTCCGGTCCGCTCTTTAGTCGGCCGTGTCATCGTCTCTCGTGCGCTGTTCTCTCTCGCTTTCGCTCCTCATCCGTTCCTGCAGCCTCTCCAACTCCTCCCCCCCCATCTTGCCTCCTTCTCCCCTTTTATACAATGTGAGGAGATATGTTGATTGTGTCCACGCACCTGATCCCGTCTGCGGCGTTGATCCCGGCACGCCCCGCCTCTCCGCCGCATTCTCCGCCTCCTTGCCACCATTTTGGCTCGCTGTCGGATCCGCCTCTCCACAATATCGTTTAAACTGTAATAATATACAATCATGCCAAATATGTGTTTGTTTGTTTTACTTAATTCATGTAAGGCAGTGTTTTTCAACCTTTTTTTGAGCCAAGGTATATTTTTTTCATTGACAAAATCCCGAGGCTCACCACCAGCAGAAAATGTTAAAAATGAAACTCGGTAGCTTGCATTGACGATATAAAGTCGTTCTCATGAAATACTTGACGCAATTGTTTGATATGAATTTAAACTATATCCATAACCATTCGTGCGTCACTAAATGCTAATTAAATGGTTAGTCTGCCGATCTCCAGACAGCACAGGCTTTTAACAACAACATTATTTGCGGATTATAATTAATGATTTGCAAAAATATACATACATTTTTTTACAATGCTTAAAAGACCTGATATTGCCATTGTTACTGATGATGGTGAAATTGCACACCAGACAATATGTCACCAGCAGCACAGTGGTTGAAAAACAATGATTTAAGGTAAAATAATAATAATAATATTAATAATAATAATAATACTGAATGAAAAGGAGCTGAAAGAAATACAACTTATAATATCCGCCCCTATACAGTTACAACATTTGTAGTTGGGGTTAAATATTATATTATGATATACTGTATTACAAAATATGTTTGTACAGATAAAAACAAATAGTTAAATATCTTTGTCACCTTTACTTATGATTTCAAAGCCAGTTATCCATCAATTTGCACATAAAAATATTTAATACTCAAATGCATCTGCAATTGTGAAACAATATAACGAGGTAATTATACATATGCT
>NC_084613.1:3350323-3365323 GCF_033978795.1 Nerophis ophidion
CAGTCATCTAAAGAGCCACATCTGGCTCTAGAGCCATAGGTTCCCTACCCCTGGTCTAGTCTCTTACGTGAATGAGCTAGATAATATTTGATATTTTATAGTAATGTGTTAATTATTTCACACACAATTCGCTCCTTTGTATAAAACTATAAAAAATACTGCGACTTATAGTCCAAAAAAATACGGCATACGTTTAAAATCAGGGGTGTCCAAACTTTTTCCACTGAGGGCCACACATGGAAAAATTAAAGCATGCGGGGTCCATTTCGATATTTTTCCTTTTCAAATCATAACAAAATATATGGATTTTTAAAATGTATTTTACCTTTAGGGGTCCCGGGGACCACAAAGGGTCTGAGTTATTAAAATGTTAAAAATAAGTCAAATTTGTATAATTATTTTTTATTTGACGCTTACAGTAAATCTCTACATCAACTTTATAAAAAAAAAAAAAAAAAAGGTTTTATGGCATTTCTGTCAAAAACATCTTTGTTTTTTTATTAGTAAAACTAAAATATGCAGTATTTAGTGAATTGTGAATTATATTTATATAGCGCTTTTCTCTAGTGACTCAAAGTGCTTTACATAGTGACACCCAATATCTAAGTTACATTTAAACCAGTGTGGGTGGCACTGGGAGCAGGTGGGTAAAGTGTCTTGCCCAAGGACACAACGGCAGTAACTAGGATGGCACAAGCGGGAATCGAACCTGCAACTCTCAAGTTGCTGGCACGGCCACTCTACCAACCGAGCTATGCCGCCCTAAAAGATAAATAATGCAGGACACCATTGATTTTAATTCTTTATTATTTTTGAGTAATCACAGTGAAAAGATAAATAAAATACCACTAAATATATTTGGGATCCAAACGGTGCCCCACTCAGAAAGTGATACATTTTTATTAGGGTTTTCTTTTACTTTCAACACTTAAATTACGAGATCAACTTCAGATATATCTGTCGATTTCACGTTTAAACTATTATTTTGTATGTTTTATGCTCTTTTGTCAAAGAAAATGTTTATGATTTCAATGTGTATGGCAACTACACAATATATGCAATATTTACCACATAAAACATTTTAAAATGAAATATTTGAACTAATTGAAGCTTTGAAAATAATTCATTATAATATTTTTTTGGAGCAATGGTAAAAAAAATAAATAATTGATTGATTGAAACTTGTAATTAGTAGATTGCACAGTTCAGTACATATTCCGTACAATTGACCACTAAATGGTAACACCCCAATAAGTTTTTCAACTTTTTTAAGTCGGGGTCCATGTTAATCAATTCATGGTAAAGATGGTTTTTACATGGTAAAATAAAGACAAAATAAAGAAAAAACAGCCTGCATGGCAGCTTTGTGTCAACATTGCAACTTTTTCTTGATAGATTTCACCTCATTCCAATATTTGAATGTCCTTTTTTTATTTTTGCTATAGCATTTTTTTTTCTCCCATCCTCCTACCCCCCCTCTTTGTTTACCTTTATCTCATCTTTTTTGTAAGGGGCGCTGGAAGCCGGCAGACCCGTCAGCGATCCTGTTCTGTCTCCCTGTAATGTTTGTCTGATCTTGAATGGGATTGTGCTGAAAATTTTAATTTTCCTGAAGGAACTCTCCTGACGGAATAAATAAAGTACTATCTAATCTAATCTAATTTCCAGAATGTGTGGCGGGCCGGTAAACAATTAGCTGCGAACCGCAAATGGCCCCCGGGCCGCACTTTGGACACCCCTGCACTAAATGCTCTTACCACTCTTTGTTGTCTCTCCTTCTCCCAGACAGCAAGTGCACCTTCTTACATACGTCACATACGTACACGCCCTCGCAAAGCAGAGGTAACAGCATGGGTAACGTTGGCTGTGGTGCGAGTGGTAATACGAGAGAAAGAAGGTGCCAATCTGGTGACAGCCAAAGTCAGACAGTTAAACCCTGTCAACATCAATTCAATCAATCAATCAATGTTTATTTATATAGCCCTAAATCACAAATGTCTCAAAGGGCTGCACAAACCACAACACAAACCACAACGACATGCAAGGAGAACTCACACCCAGTGGGACGCCAGTGACAATGATGACTATGAGAACCTTGGAGAGGACCGCATACGTGGGCAAACCCCCGGAATTACGGAGATGAAAGAAGGCTGTTTTAGTAACGCTTTTAATGTGTGACTCAAAGGAGAGAGTTGGGTGGAAGATAATACCCAGATTCTTTACAGAGTCACCTTGTTTTATTATTTGGTTGTCAAATGTTACAGTTGTATCATTAAATAGAGGTCGGTGTCTAGCAGGACCGATAATCCCAGTACGTTTTAAAGCAGCATCAATTTGCAATGCCGGAAAAAAACGGCACTTTAACAAACACACAGAGAGACTTACAGGCATCGATGCGGAGGTATCATAAGATTAAAGATACAATCTATTAAATAGCCAACATTTTAATAATTCATTAAATATACAATTGTACACGTTGAGTCTATCAGAGTGCTAAAACTGCCAAGTGTTAATCAATAGTAATATACCCTTTTTAAACATCACAAAATGCTTTTCTTTTTAAGGAAATCCGTGTGGTTTGTTGTTATTGCTGCTATTTTAACTGTTTTTAAATACATAATTAATTAATTTAAATACATCATTAGTTTTTTAAATACATAAACAACAATACATAATTGTTGTTTTTTTTGCACTTTGCCTCTCTTTTCTTTTAAATGGACAACATTTTAGTCATTTTAATTTTTGTAACAGCTGAATGAGCAGCACAGTTACAATATAACTATTTATGAATGAATTAGTCATCTTTGTGGTTTGTAAGCACATGCTTGAAATAACTTAAGCTGCATTTAGAAGTTGATGGAAAAATGATATCCATTAAATATGCCAACACCTTATTATCTGATTAGTTGACTAATCGTTAAGATTAGGGATGCACCGATTAATCGGTAACCCAATATATTCGGCCGAATATGGCAAAAAACAGCCACGTTCGGTGGAATGAGTTAAAAACAAGGCCGAATAGTGGCGTGTGACGCAATTTTTGGACGCGGTGACGTTGGGATATGTTGTGTACCTGTATAAGTGTATGAGGTTACAAGCACACACTTAATGGTGAAGTGAAGTGAATTATATTTATATAGCGCTTTTCTCAAGTGACTCAAAGCGCTTTACATAGTGAAACCCAATATCTAAGTTACATTTAAACCAGTGTGGGTGGCACTGGGAGCAGGTGGGCAAAGTGTCTTGCCCAAGGACACAACGGCAGTAACTAGGATGGCACAAGCGGGAATCGAACCTGCAACCCTCAAGTTGCTGGCACGGCCACTCTACCAACCGAGCTATGGAGATTTACTTAAGCCTTCTGTTTACATTATTAGCATATCTACTGTGGCTAAGCAGACTTTTGCCAAAAGGACAATAATTCATTTGTTGTGGGTTTATCCACTTTAATGCACTTTTTTTTTTTTTTTTGGAATGCATGTTTTGTTTGAAGGCCTAATATAAATGAAAAACTTTGTGCTTTTTTTGAAAAGCAAAGGCTACTGGAATATTAAAAAAATGTCAATATTCAATAAAAAATTACTTTATTTGAAAAACATGTGTAAATGTTTATTCCAGGCTATTTTTGCAATATCAAAAAAATTATGAAAAACTGCATTCATTATTCGGTATTCGGCCTTCGGCTAAGCGTTTAAATTTTATTCGGCTTCGGCCACAAATTTTCATTTCGGTGCCTCCCTAGTTAAGATAATGGCTGCCATGGTTAATACTAATTAATAATAACACAGATTTGTTTTTAAATGTTTGTATACATTTTTTCAGCACGTTTTATTTTTTATTTTTTAAAGAAAATCATATCAGCATAGCAAATGATGCCAGTGATATGATGGCATTATGGTGACCATGCTACTTAATCACACCCCCACAGCCACGGGTATCTTTACAACCCAGGGGAAACCCTGCTTTTACTCTACTTTTTTGTTTGTTTATTTATTTCTTCTTTTCATTATTTCTTTGAAAACAGCATTGCGCTCCAATCATAAGGAGGATCTTTTGCTTGAGTTTTTCCTTACAGAGTTTCTTGAAATATAGCAGTGCACTCCTCTCATAGAGAGGGTCTTTTACTAATGTTTTTTTTTTTTTGCAGTATTTCTTTGAAAACAACACCACACTACTGTCATATGGAACAGGAGTTTGTAATCTCTTTGACTTCAGGGCCCAACTATTCCCCTACCACTCAAACTCAAACACTAAATTAGTTGTAATCTTATTCTTTTTTTAAGTCATACTCAAAAATTATATCCAACCTGAAGTTTACAACTTTGTCATGTGTTCATCAACTATGAGTTAGTTATTATTTATTCAACCCATAATCTTTTGGCTTAAAGGCCATCGCTTAAAACCCAGACGTGCCTCTAGATCAGTGGTTCTCAAATGGGGGTACGCGTACCCCTGGGGGTACTTGAAGGTATGCCAAGGGGTACGTGAGATTTTTTTTTAAATATTCTAAAAATAGCAAAAATTCAAAAATCCTTTTTAAATATATTTATTTAATAATACTTCAACAAAATGTGAATGAAAGTTCATAAACTGTGAAAAGAAATGCAACAATGCAATATTCAGTGTTGACAGCTCGATTTTTTGTGGACATGTTCCATAAATATTGATGTTAAAGATGTATTTTTTTGTGGAGAAATGTTTAGAATGAAGTTGATGAATCCAGATGGATCTCTATTACAATCCCCAAAGAGGACACTTTAAGTTGAGGATTACTTCTATGTGTAGAAATCTTTATTTATAATTAAATCAACAACTTTTTAGTTATTTTTATATATTGTTTTCCAAATAGTTCAAGAAAGACCACTACAAATGAGCACTATTTTGCACTGTTATACAATTTATTAAATCAGAAACTGATGACATCGTGCTGTATTTTACTTCTTTATCTCTTTTTTTTAACCAAAAATGCTTTGCTCTGGTTAGGGGGTACTTAGATTAACCCTTCTATTATGTTAAGGGTCAATTTGGCCCATTTCAGTTTTTGTGTTGATCAAAGTACTGGTTATCCTTTCTTTTTCTTGCTGAAATTTGGTGACGTTTCCTCATCCAGGGTCGTGAACTGGTGTGTAAAATCTGGACACTTTGATGTGTATTGGAATGTCTTGCATAGTGTGTATACAAAGATGATGTTGCGGGTCATTTTGACCCATATACTTCAATGTGGGTAAATAGCTTTTCAAATCCAAAATAAACATGTCTCTTTGATGTACTTCTTACTTTAATGTACAATTGTTTGTATTTTGATTGCCTTTGAGACCCAGAGCCAGGTGTGTGAAGAGAGGGAACTTTCTCACACTTGTCCTTGTCACTGTTCTCATGTCATCTCTTTGACAAACTCACCAAAAATGAGCTCCAGAAGGATGACATCTGAGGAAGCTTTATCACAGATTTTTTTTTAAATGTTCACAGGGGGTACATCACTGAAAAAGGTTGAGAACCACTGCTCTACATCACGTGATTGCAACCCAGAAATACCACTTATCCTCACAAGAGTCACTGGTGTGCTTGAGCCTATCCCAGCAGGTATGTTCAGTGGGTTATGTCTGTGGGTTTTTTTTTAATCAATTACAAATACAAATTTGACTTTAGTGACCAATTAGAATGCACTCCCAAAGGGTAGATGAGGTTCTCTCCTGACCTTATTGACTTCTCAGTAAGACCACACAGGTGGAATATAAGAGATAACATTAAATAAACTCGAAGATGAGAAAGATTTAACAAAAAAAGGAAATAAAAGAGACAAAGGGAAGCTTAATGTTGCTGAACAAGGACGTTACAATTAAAACATTTGCTGTTCTGCAAGTTTCAATGACAGTCAGCCCCGTGAGAACCTTGTTGTGTTTCTTAAGCCAACTCAAAGTTC
Organism: Nerophis ophidion; assembly: GCF_033978795.1. Taxonomy (NCBI): domain Eukaryota; kingdom Metazoa; phylum Chordata; class Actinopteri; order Syngnathiformes; family Syngnathidae; genus Nerophis; species Nerophis ophidion. Next base: position 3,356,247 of record NC_084613.1, read on the forward strand.
ACATCAATATTTTACCTAACTTTCTGTGAAACCTTCCACTGACCGCTCCCACTAATGCGATGTCATGTTGCGATGCAACAAAAACAAAGAAAAAAGTATGATCAAATGAAAACACTCACACAAAAGCTAATACTGACACACGCGCACACACATTTTGGGATTTGAACCAATACCAAGTAGTAAGGATGGGAATCGAAAACCGGTTCCTAAAGTATCAATTCCTTGGAATCGCTTGCTAATTTGTCAACCGATTCCGTTAACGTTTTTTTCCGGGTGAGGATGACATCATCACACAACGTGCGATGCCTAGGCTTTATTATCTGATTAGTCAAATCATTGTTAAGATAATCGTTGACTATCAAAATAGTGTTTAGGTGCAGCTCTATTTAATACGAATTAATAACAACACAGATTTGTTCTTTATTGTTTGTATACATTTTTGGAGCCTATGTTTTTAAAAAGAAAATCATATCAGTATAGCAAACTATGCAAATGATATGATGGTGTTATGGTGACCGTGCTACTTCATCACATCCCCACTACCATCTTGGCAACCCAGGGGGAAACATGCTTTTACTCTATTTTTTGTTTGTTTATTTATTTCTTCTTTTCTTTATTTCTTTAAAGGGGAACATTATCAGCAGACCTATGTAAGCGTCAATATATACCTTGATGGGGCAGAAAAAAGACCATCTATTTTTTTAACCGATTTCCGAACTCTAAATGGGTGAATTTTGGCGAATTAAACGCCTTTCTGTTTATCGAGCTGGAGGCGACGACGTCAGAATGTGACGTCACCGAGGTAACACACCCACCATTTTCATTTTCAACACATTACAAACACCGGGTCTCAGCTCTGTTATTTTCCTTTTTTTTGACTATTTTTTGGAACCTTGGAGACATCATGCCTCGACGGTGTGTTGTCGGAGGGTGTAACAACACTAACAGGGAGGGATTCAAGTTGCACCACTGGCCCCAAGATGCCAAAGTGTCTGCCGCCAGACCCCCATTGAATGTGCCAGAGTGTCTCCACATTTGACCGGCGATGCTAAGGCAGACATGGCACAGAGATGTATGGATAACCTGCAGATGCATTTGCAACGATAGTCAACGAAATCACAAAGGTGAGTTTTGTTGATGTTGACTGCCAGCTAATCGATGCTAACATGCTATGCTAATCGATGCTAACATGATATTTACCGGCGGTGCTAAAGCAGACATGGAACAGAGATGTATGGATAACCTGCAGATGCATTTGCAATTATATTATGTTTCCTTCCACCCACATTTAATGCGAAAAAAATACTTACCAATCGACAGATTTAAGTTGCTCCAGTGTCAAAAGTTGCGAAAGTCCTGATCATTTGGTCCGCACATTTTACCGGCGATGCTAACGCAGCTATTCGGCCACGCTATGGCTATGAATAGCGTCAATAGCTATTCGCTCAATAGCTTCAGTTTCTTCTTCAATATTTTCATACTCCAACCATCTGTTTCAATACATGCGTAATCTGTTGAATCGCTTAAGTCGCTGAAATCCGAGTTTGAATCCGAGCTAATGTCGCTATATCTTGCTGTGGTATTCCCATTGTTTGTTTACATTGGCAGCACTGTGTGACGTCACAGGGAAATGGCCAGTGTCTTCGCAGAGAGCCGAAAATAAGGCACTTTAAAGCTTTATTTAGGGATATTCCGAGACCGGTAACATTTTGAAAAAAACTTCAAAAAATACAACAAGCCACTGGGAACTGATTTTTATTGTTTTTAACCCTTTTGAAATTGTGATAATGTTCCCCTTTAAAAACAGCATTGCGCTCCTGTCATGCGGAGGATCTTTTACTTTTGTTTTTTTGTAGTATTTATTTGAAAATAGCAGTGTACTCCTCTCATATAGAAGATCTTTTACTAGTGTTTTTTTTTTTGCAGTATTTCTTTGAAAATATCAGCACATTCCTCTCATATAGAGAATCTTTTCCTAGTAGGGTTTTTTTTTTTTGCAGTATTTCTTTGAAAATAGCAGTGTACTCCTCTCATATAGAGGATCTTTTACTCGTGGGTATACCGTATTTCCTTGAATTGCCGCCGGGTATATAGTATGCGCCTGACTAGAATTACTGCCGGGTCAAACTTGTTTCGCAAAATATTATTTCTATTAGCGCATGTCTAGAATTTCCGCCGGGTCAAACTCGTCACGTCACGAGTGACACTTCACCTGTCATCATTTTCAAAATGGAGGAGGCTGATTTCAATCATTTCAAATCGCATAAAGGGAAGAAGATTAAGAACTATTCAGTAGGATTTAAGGTCCAAGCTATTGAATATGCTAAAAAGAACAGTAAGCAGCTATGTTTTATTAATATACCATAGCTGCGTGTGTCAAATATGAGTCATTAAATGACTCCCGCCTCCTGGTGGTAGAGGGCGCTAGTGATCCTTCTTTTTGGAGGGTACACGGCGGCCGCGACGCATGGATTGGCTCGCAAATATGGACGAGGCAAGTCCGCAATTTTCAACCATCATCAAAAAAGTATGTTTATATCGTTGCTGACTTTGCGTAAGGGGTTGAATATCTTTGCAGGGACAGAGAGAAAGTGCAAGAACAGGTGCAAAATCGGTTGCTAGTGTGGCTAAATGGGAAGCAGCTTGCCGACGATAGCATTTCTGAGGGTATTGTTTGAGAAAAGTTAAAGTTCAAGTTAAAGTACCCATGTCATGTCACACACACACTAGGTGTGGTGATATTATTCTCTGCATTTGACCCATCACCTTTGATCACCCCCTGGGAGGTGAGGGGAGCAGTGAGCAGCAGCGGTGGCCGTGCCCGGGAATCATTTTTGGTGATTTAACCCCCAATTCCAACCCTTGATGCTGAGTGTCAAGCAGGGAGGTCATGGCTCCAATTTTTATAGTTTTTGGTATGACTCGGCCGGGGTTTCAACTCACAACCTACCCATCTCAGGGTGTACACTCTAACCACTAGGCAAGTGGTTCTCAAATGGGGGTACGCGTACCCCTGGGGGTACTTGAAGGTATGCCAAGAGGTACGTGAGATTTTTAAAAAATATTCTAAAAATTCAAAAATCCTTTATAAATATATTTATTGAATAATACTTCAACAAAATATGAATGGAAGTTCATAAGCTGTGAAAAGAAATGCAACAATGCAATATTCAGTGTTGACAGCTAGATTTTTTGTGTTTATACAATATGTATGAGTTAGGGCTGGGCTATATATATCGATGTACACGATATATCGCGGGTTTGTCTCTGTGCGATATAGAAAATGACTATATCGTAATATTCAAGTATACGTTCTCACGCAGTTGCTTTCAGCTGCGGGCATTACTCTACAAGCTCTTCTCACTCTTTCCTGTCTCTCCTTCTCACGGACAAGCAGGCGCACAAACTTACACACGTCACGTCATACGTCACATACGTGTACGCTCTCGCCCAGCAGAGAGGTAGCAGACTGGGTAACGTTAGCTGTGATGCTAACGTAGCCATACGAGTGGTAATACGAGAGAAAGAAGGTGCGGATCTGGTAAGAAATGAAGGAAGACTTAATTTCCAATAAAAACAGCAGGGGGTCCATCGTCTGGCGGTGGTTCGGCTTCAAGTGGGAAGATGTCGAACAGACAACGGTAATTTGTCAATAATAAGTAGCATTACTGCTAATATGCAGCATCATTTGAAAAGTCACTCGCTAGAGAATGAAGAGCATTTCATAACCGTAGTAAACATAGTGAAGGACGAATACTATTTGATTTCCTATTATGCAGCTCATTCTTATTTGATACTTAAAATGTCTCTGACAATCTTGCACTTTCTGTTTTGGAAATGACGTGAATGTTTGTGCCATTGCTTAATAACTTTAATAAATACACTTTTGGTCAATTGACTTAGTTGTGATTTCCCTCTCTGCATGAGAGGGAAATCACTATGTCTCCAGGCCGGCCTGGAGACATAGTCTTCCCAACGTGTCTTGGGTCTTCCCCTTTGCCTCCTGCCGGTCAGACATGCCCGAAGCACCTCATCTGACTCCTCTCCATGTGGAGGAGCAGAGGCTTTACTTTGAGTTCTTCCCGGATGACAGAGCTTCTCACCCTATCTCTAAGAGGGAGACCCAAACTCATTTCGGTCGCCTGTACCCGTGATCTTGTCCTTTCGGTCATAACCCAAAGCTCATGACCATAGGTGAGGATGTGAACGTAGATCGACCGGTAAATTGAGAGCTTTGCCGTCCGGCTCAGCTCCTTCTTCACCACAACAGATCAACGTGACGTCACGGGTTGTGGAGCTCCTCACATCTGAACGTTGTTTACAATCATGGCCACCAGCAGTGATAGCGATTCGGACCGAGAAAGCGACGATTTCCCCATTAATTTAAGCGATGATGAAAGATTTGTGGATGAGGAAAGTGAGAGTGAAGGACTAGAAAAAAAAATAAAAATAAAAAAGAGGAGGGCAGTGGAAGCGATTTAGATGTTATTAGACACATTTACTAGGATAATTCTGGAAAATCCCTTATCTGCTTATTGTGTTACTAGTGTTTTGGTGAGATTATATGGTCGTACCTGAAAGTCGGAGGGGTGTGGTGACTGCAGTGTCTTTTTTGGGAGGAGGCAAGAGAGTCCGCAGCGGCAGGAGGCGAGGCACGGCGCAAGCTCTCCGCTCATAACTACGGTAAGAGCCGACTTAATACCACCATTTTTGACATGTGGTGGGGAACCATGTATTGGGACCACTCTGTTCCATAGTAAAGCTTCACCATCAGCTTTCGGGAATGGAAACAAGGAAACACCGACTGTGTTTGTGTTGCTAAAAGCGGCCTCAATACACCGCTTCCCACCGACATCTTTCTTCTTTGACGTCTCTGTTATTAATTGAACAAATTGCAAAAGATGCAGCAACACAGATGTCCAGAATACTTTGGAATTATGCGATTAAAGCACACCATTTATAGCTGGGATCGGTGCTGAATCAAAATGTCCGCTACAATCCGTGAGGTCACGCACATGCGTCATCATACCGCAACGTTTTCAACGGGATACTTCGCGCGAAAATTTTAAAACTGCAATTTAGTAAACTAACCCGGCCGTATTGGCATGTGTTGCAATGTTAATATTTCATCATTGATATATAAACTATCAGACTGTGTGGTCGCTAGTAGTGGCTTTCAGTAGGACTTTAATAGTAGATTGCACAGTACAGTACATTTTCTGCACAATTGACCACTAAATGGTAACACCTGAATAAGTTTTTCACGTTCATCAATTCATGCATTTTCTAAATCAACTCAAGTCAATTTTACTTGAGAAAATTGTCCCACAAACCCAAGCAGAAGACATGTTATGATAGTGTTAAAGGCCTACTGAAAGCCACTACTAGCGACCACACAGTCTGATAGTTTATATATCAATGATGAAATATTAACATTGCAACACATGACAATACGGCCTCTTTAGTTGACTAAATTGCAATTTTAAATTTCGCACAAAGTATCCTGTTGAAAACATCGCAGAATGATGACGCGTGTTTCTGACGTTATTGGTTGAGCGGACCTTTTAGCCCAGCAACACTTACGGCTAAAAGTCGTCTCTTTTCATCGCATAATTACACAGTATTTTGGACATCTGTGTTGCTGAATCTTTTGCAATTTGTTCAATTAATAATGGAGACGTCAAAGAAAAATGCTGTTGGTGGAAAGCGGTGGATTGTAGCTGCCTTTAGCAACCGAAACACAGCCGGTGTTTCTTTGTTTGTTGTGAAGCTTTAGCGAACATGTTTCTCTACCACATGTCAACCAGCAAGTATTTGGATTGAAAATTGTGATATTAAGTCGGCTCTTACCGGAGACTTGTGCGGAGTTAGCGTCCTCCTGCAGAAGCTGTCAAAAAGGCAGCATGGCTCCTCCATTGGCTTCTCTCAGAGACACTGGCGGTCACCGCAGCCCTCCGACTTTCTGGTATGACTTTAGAACCTCACTAAAACACTATTAGGGACGACGTGGCGCAGTGGCAAAGTGGCCGTGCGCAACCCGAGGGGCCCTGGTTCAAATCCCACCTAGTACCAACCTCGTCACGTCCGTTGTGTCCTGAGCAAGACACTTCACCCTTGCTCCTGATGGGTGCTGGTTGGCGCCTTGCATGGCAGCTCCCTCCATCAGTGTGTGAATGTGTGTGTGAATGGGTAAATGTGGAAGTAGTGTCAAAAGCGCTTTGAGTACCTTGAAGGTAGAAAAGCGCTATACAAGTACAACCCTTTTATCATTTATTAACACAATAAGCAGGTAAGGGATTTTCCAGAATTATCCTAGTAAATGTGTCTAATAACATCTGAATTGCTTCCACTGCCGTCACCTTTTTTTTTTCTAGTGTTTCACTCTAACTTTCCTCATCCACAAATCTTTCATCCTCGCTCAAATTAATGGGGAAATCGTCACTTTCTCAGTCCGAATCGCTCTCGCTACTGGTGGCCATGACTGTAAACAATCTTCAGATGTGAGGAGCTCCACAACCCGGGACGTCACGCGCACATCGTCTGCTACTTCCGGTACAGGCAAGGCTTTTTTATTAGCGACCAAAAGTTGCGAACTTTATCGCCGATGTTCTCTACTAAACCCTTTCAGCAAAGATACGGCAATATGGCGAAATGATCAAGTATGACACATAGAATGGACCTGCTATCCCCGTTTAAATAAGAACATCTCATTTCAGTAGGCCTTTAAAATGTTCCAGTTCCATTCACACATTTATATCAACACAGTAGTTAATACTATGATCAATGTTAATTAAAATTTAAATGTGGGATATAAATATAATGGAGGTATAATTGTTTGTATATCGTAAGTAATTGGTGCAAAGGTTTAACACGTGCACAATGATATTTCACATGTGTCTACGGTGTTTATAATTGAACAGTATTTATGTTGTGTACAATGTGTATTTATAATATGTTGTGAAAAGTACATATCATATTTTTTGGAAGCTCATCTTGTACTTGACTTTGTTTATAGGGTTAGGCACAATATGTGTTCAACTTCAGCCTAAACCCTTTCAGTATGCAACACTTTTTTTTTTTAAATGTATGGATTTACAACTGTTTGTTTATGCATGTGCATCTTTTTGTTTATGTAAGACTGTTTGACAGAAGAAATAATAAATAACGAACTAATAGTGTTAAGTCCAACATGGTGCAGACCTCAGATTGAGCTCCAGTAGCCGCACAAGGCAGCGGTTCGCCCGGCTTGTGTCCGCCTTACCTTCCGCAGAGCTTGGGCGAAGAGGCCTCTCCACTTGTGGCTGTTTTCCTCACTGGAGAAGTCGTAGATCTGCTGGGGCTGCATGGCGGCTCCTGGCGTTGCCGAGCTCCGGCCTGAACTGTCAGCATCGGCCCCGGCGGATAGTTAGCCCCGTCGGTGGGTGGGTCAGTCCCAGGGCGGGGTGCATCCAATGCGGCCGAATACTGTAAGTGTGTGGCGGGGACGCGGGCCAAGCTAACCCGGACTAAATAAACTGCTAACAAATAAAAATAGAATTAGTTAGATTGGGAATTCACCCGCACATGTAGCTAGCATGGCGGCTAACCAGGCTGCTTGTAAACACTGGGAAGCTAACGGCTAATAACAAAGTGGCTAATTGGCTTTTTAACATCCATATTTGAGGCACGGTGCTTTGCGATAAAGTGCGGCCGCCGAGGGGAGAAGCCCGCCGACCACCGAGCGTCTGCTTGTTCGCTGCCCGGGAGAAGACACCTGTGACGCTAGCACGCTAATGCTAGCCGCCGGAGCTAACCGATGCTACACGCCGCCGCTGGCCTCCGCGAGCCCGCGACGAGGCACGCTTTCTCCGGCGCTGCGAGCCGCTCCGCACCCGGACATCTTCTCGCCGGCGGGGGGCTTCCAATCCACGGCTACGGAGTCCACGGCCGAGTGGATGTAATTCCCGGGGGAGGGGGGGATGAGATGAGGCAGGTCTGCGGGCGAAGTGGACGAAAAAGGGGGCGCAGTCAGGATTGTTTTGGGTCCGCTTTGGGAAGTCCGAGATGTTCCAACTCTGCTGTCTGCCTGCCTGCCTGTCTGTCTCTCTGCCTGTCTCACTGCTTGTCTCGCTGCCTGTCTGTCTGACTGTCTAGCGACGAAACAGCAATGAAATCACGGGAAACATGATAACAATATAAAGGTACATTTCTGTATTCATTATTAAAAACAAATTTCACGCCGAATTTATGTAACGACTTTTTTTTTGCTTTTGAGTTTTGTGAACTAAACTTCTTACATCAAAATAATGCAGATCGTTTTATTGAATAAAAAGTTGTGAGCAAAATCAGTGTGTTTTACAATTTAATTGGTAAAAAAATCAGTGTGTGCAAAAAAAAATTTCAGTGCAGAAATATTCCTTGCTTCAAAAGTCAAATTGTTAGCTTTTTTGATTGATTGAAACTTGAATTGGTAGATTGCACAGTACAGTACATATTCTGTACAATTGACCACTAAATGGTAACACCCCAATAAGTTTTTCAACTTGTTTAAGTCGGAGTCCACGTTCATCAATTCATGGTAATAACTCCTTTGGAGACAGGATCAAATGCTTATAACTGTGACCACACACAATGCAAAATAACCCACTAAATCAACCAATACTTGTCTGCATCCATCTGTTAAGTTACTCCAAATCAAATCCTTATTGGTTTTATATATATATATATATATATATATATATATATATATATATATATATATATATATATATATATATATATATATATATATATATATATATATATATATATATATATATATATATATATATATATATATATATATATATATATATATATACACACACATTGTGTGTGTGAGTGTGTTTGTAGATGTGTGTGTATATATATTTATATATATATATATATATGTGTGTGTGTATGTATGTATGTTTGGGTGTGTGAATATATGTATATATATGTATATTCACACACATACATACATATGTATGTATGTGTGTGAATATATATGTGTGTATGTATATACATATATATGTATGTATGTATAAACACATGTATACAGGTATACATGTGTATAT